>NW_027551568.1:15476809-15522967 GCF_008692635.1 Crocuta crocuta | reverse complement strand
GACAAGACCTGGAATTACTACAGACCAAAGAAAGCAATCCAATCCGTACTTGCTTATGAATAACCGTGTGGAAGGGAAGGCACACACTACTCAAAGAAATACAGCCACCGAAATAAATATACAATTACAACTATGAACAACAATTTTATATTACTGAAAAAAATGCAAAAAATGACAATCTCCAATTTGCAAACAAAATATTTATCAACTCGCCAGATGGAGCACGGCCTCTCCCCAGCAAAGCCTCTGCCAGCCTCCCTCTGAGGGCTACTGTAAAAAACTACAAAACTGTTATGCAAACGAGGCATTTTGAAGGGGAACTAAATAAAAAATATTAAAAATCACAAGCCTTAAGACCTTGGATATCCAGCAACATAAAGATATTTCTGCCGTATCTTAATTGCCTTTTATCATACTTCGTAAATAATTTTTTAACTTTATCTTATAACTTTTATTAAAATATTGTCATTTAGAAAGTTAAGATTAATAAGCCTTATCTAAAAGTCCAAAACAATAGAGGGGTCAAATGCCATAAGAGTAAATCTGTGCCATCTAATTGCTTTCCTTTCAAAGAGGAGGTGAGATAGTGGGCCCTGCCTTCACAACAGGTTCTCAGGAAAGTTCCAGGACAGCTGATTCGAAAGCACAGAAGGAATGGACAAATGTCAAATCGTTTCTTCTGAAAATTCCTATGGGACTGTTGTCTTTCCAGAAAACTGGGAGAAAGTACCCATCACTGATCTCTTTCTTTTTTTTTTTTTTAATTTTTTTAAAATCTTTTATTTATTTCTAGGAGAGAGAGAGAGACAGCATGAGCAGGGGAGGGTCAGAGAGAGAGGGAGACACAGACTCTGAAACAGGCTCCAGGCTCTGAGCTGGCAGTCAGCACAGAGCCCGACGCGGGGCTCGAACCCACGAACCGCGAGATCATGACTTAAGCGAAAGTCGGACGCTTAATCGACTAAGCCACCCAGGCGCCCCCACTGATCTCTTTCTTGCAGTGCCTCTTAGGACCCAGCAAGCAAGCAAACACTGGTACAGTATCTTAGATACATATGGATTAAATAGGCTGTATGCACTGGCCTGGGAACTGAACCAATGTTTACAACATTGTTTCTATGGGAAAACATGTTCCAAATTCTAAATAACTTACAAAGGTTTGGAATATACTGATATAATTTTGTTGCTGTTAAGAGATGCATTATGAAGACAGGGTACGGATTACAGTTGACTTGGAGTCAATTCATGTTGACCTATTTTTACCTCCCATTTCTCCTTCTCAGTCTGGCAAAGGAATGAAAAATGCCATGAATTTACACAGGAATATATATATATATATTTTTTTTTTTTTTTGCAACAGCGATACATAAAATCTCTAGCAACTTTAGTTCCACCAGAGCCACCCTACCCTACATTTCAGTGAGCCCTACTGACATTTATTAGGCTGACAATTTTGCCCCGGGTATCTCAAAAATGCCATTTTCCAGATTTTGCTGGTTAGCAAACACAGATTTTTCTGTACTTGGTTTCTCTTTTATCTGGAATGAATCGTCATCTTTTGGCAAATAGCTCATTTAAAACATGCAAGTTCTTGACATTCAAGTTGAAGAGGAAAAAAGAAAAAATATTAAGAACATTTTGCCTCCAAACTCTGAGGCAGTCACTAGAACATTTAGAAATGTAGAACAGTTACAAACAGAAGATTTTCTTCCAAACTTTAAAAATCGGGAAAATACAAAGTTTCACTTCAGATAAATCCTTTAATTTAGAATTTATTACTAAAATGTGAATTACATTTAGAGTATCACAATTTATGATAGCACTGATCCTTTTTATTATTTCAAAATAGTTTATCAAAGTGGGCTATAATAAAGATTTTTAATAAAGAAATGAGGACTAAAAATTACAGTTAAGGAATGCATATGAATTAAGAAATTATAAAGTGGCAAAAGAAAGTCTTGATCCAAGGGAGAAAAAACTGGCACTCCAGAAAACCAAGATGTATTCACAGTAAGCCACTTCCAAGAGCCACTACGGAACTTTCTCTGCACGTAACCTAACGCTGTGTGGACGCGCTGAGCTATCACCTGTACTGCAAACGAGAAAGAGCAATTCCATACTGACACCGGGAAGTCAGGAGCAGAAGATTTCAAGTTAGAAATGCTATCCTTTGCGTTCACTTTTAGGTAGTTTCAATCTATTTGATGAAATCTGCACTTTGTTTTCCTTTTCAGTGTTTAAATTCAGCTAAACATATTGAAGGAAACATCCCCATTTGTTCATCTCACAGATAGTCCACCACTCGGGGGGAGGGTGGTGTGGCAGTAAAAAGAAAAGTGGCGCATTTAGGCAGCCAAAGCACCATGTTGTTTACATCCAGGAAGCCGAGCATTTAATAAACGGTGGGTAGCGGTAACTTCCTGAGGCTTACTTAGGACCTATAGTCCAGCATCACAGAAAGGAATATGAGGGCACAGAGGGGCTGTTTACACATCAATCACTTGTCAGCCTCGCCAGGGCTCCACAAACACCCCTTGTACTCGGAAACCTCTTTACCCGTCGCTGTAATTAGAAATTTTAAACACAGGAATAGACACTTTTTCTCAAAACTACTAAATTAAATCACCCACAGGCACAAAAAGAAAGATAATCCCATGGTAACTATGGTGCAATTGAAAAATTACCTTTTCTTAACTTCTTTCCAGTTTGGGTCACTGGTTTGGTTTGGTTTTTACTCTCTGTTATGCACCATTCCACTTCCACACCTTTTTTTTTTTTTTTTTTTTAACATTTGACAGTATTGTAAGCAGGTGGAGTAATAAAGCAATAAGTTAACTAACATGTCTGTGTTCAAAGGTAAAGAATATGAACCATATGAACCATATTACCAGTTTATTCTCATAAGCATTGCAAGAGGTAATTAATGCATATTTGTTTGATTTGCTACCATTTAGAATATCTAGAGTATGTAAAAGGTCAGTGGGCAACAATAAGAAATTTTGTCTGTTTTCCAGACATTTTCTTGGATTGAATAGATTCCATGTATGACATGAAACATCGTACAAATAAAGTGAAATGTAGTCTCCGCTACAAATTCTGCATCAAAGAAATGATAATTTGAGCATTTACCTCTGCTAACACCATTTAATAATCTCTCTCCTGCCATATTCTCCATTACTTTCTTTTCAAAAGTGGTCTGTGAAGAAAAATCAAGCCTGTACATTTAAGTAGATTTACTTACACTTATGCCTTCTCAACTGAATACAGATTTCAGATTTTTAGAAGAAAAAGATCGCTCTGCACAGTAAGGATGTCTGCAGATACTTCCTTAAAATCCTGAGAGTAAGATTTTATTTTGTTCTTTTTCCCTTTATTGAGTTAAAGAGCTTCTCAGGCAGCTCAAATAATTTTTGAGGGATTTCAGGGAAAACTTCGACTGAACAGGCAATACATAGAATTGGGATGACTCGCTGTTAAGACAGCTTATGTGCCTTGTGCTCAAATACAATCCCGGGTGAAGATTTTTCCCTAAAAGTCATGCACAAAAATCAAGACTTACTAGAGGGGAGGTAGGTGAGGGAATGGGCAAAAGAGATAAAGGGGATTGATTAAGAGGTACAAACGTCCAATTATAAAATAAGTGAGTCACTTAGATGAGAAGTACAGCATAGAGAATATAGTCAATATCATAATATTGCTGTCCTCTGGTAACTACCCTCACCGTGGTGAGCACGGAATAGTGTGCAGAATTGTCAGACCAGGCTGCTGCATACCTGAAACTAATGTAACCCTGTATATTGACTACACTTCAATTTAAAAGAAAAGTCACTCACACAAATTGACCTTTTTCTAACTTAAGGTTAAATTAGTATTTTTTCCATTGAAACACAATTTGGAAATTATTTTCCCCAGATGTTTTCAAATTAAGATTGTTGTGTACACAGCGTTTCAGAGAGGAGCCTCGGTGGGGGGGTTTCCAGAGTTGGGGTGTCCTTATCATCCTTCCTTCAGAGAAGTCTTGGTTAATCTAGGTTTTATATGGTCATTTTGAAGTGCACTCAGTTTTAAATGACAGAAAGGATTTAAGTGACAGAAAGAATTAAAAGCACTGAAGACACAGATCTTCAGCAGTTTTCCAACAGTGTAGTGACGGATCATTGACAGTCAATCCCTCTGTAGGGACTTTTTGAACCAAATGGTCACTTCCAACACCAAATTACTTTGGTTGAGCTACCTAGCATTTGATTCTCCTCTGAGAGGATAACACTGCTGAGGTTTTAAAAATTTTTTTGATGAAGGGGCACCTGGGTGGCTCGATCGGCGAAGCATCCGACTTTGGCTCAAGTCATGATCTCACAGTTTGTGAGCTCGAGCTCCATTTCAGGCTTGCTGCTGTCAGCCAGCCTGTCAGCTCAGAACCAGCTTCAGGTCCTCTGTCCCCCATCTTTCTGCCCTCCCCTGCTTGTGCTCTCCCCAAAATTAATAAATGTTAAAAAAAATTGATGAGGTAGTACTAGATAAGTATCTCTTTCTTCTAAATATCTCACATTTCTTCAACTGAATCTTATATATCATTCAGCCTTTTCAATATCTTCTGTTTTGCTCCAAATGTCTTTCAGTTTCTATTATGATGACATGTCTCAATAGGAGATGGCCTATTTTATGGGAGACAGGAATTCCAAACATGGCTTTGCCTTTTAGAGTGAGGCTGATCAATTTTAAGCATTCTCATCTGTAAACTAAGGTGGCAGATAGCAGCTCCTTGAAAGAATGTTACATGTATAAATTGAAAATCCACATATTTAGCTTCTTGCAAAAGACAAACAACATGTGAATTTCCTTTCCCTCTTCCTTGGAGCCAAACTACCAGAATTAAAAACAAAACAAAAACCTTCTAAGTAATAATGGAGAATTTATGGGAGAAAATCTATACTTAAACATTTTTCCCTGTCGCCTCAGGACAAAAACCTCAATGTATGGGGCTTTGGGGTGGCTTAGTTGGTTAAGCATCTGACTTCAGCTCAGGTCATGATCTTGTGGTCTGTGAGGTCAAGCCCCTCATCAGGCTCAGTGCTGTCAGTTTGAAGCCTGGATTTGGATTTTGTGTCTCCCTCTCTCTCTGCCCGTCCCTGGCTCGTGCACTTGCTCTCTCTCTCAAAAATAAAAATTAAAAAAAAAAAAACTTCAGGGGCACCTGGGTGGCTCAGTCAGTTACACGTCCAACTTTGGCTCGGGTCATGATCTCACGGTTTGTGGGTTCAAGCCCCGCGTCGGGCTCTGTGCTGACAGCTCAGAGCCTGGAGCCTGTTTCAGATTCTGTGTCTCCCTCTCTCTCTGACCCTCCCTTGCTCATGCTGTCTCTCTCTCTCTCTCAGAAATAAATAAAACATAAAAAAAAATTTAAAAAAAAATTTCAATGTATGAAACATCAGGCACAGTGGACCTAAGGCTTGGTGTGTTTAATCTGGTTATACAGAACCCAGCACAGTACCCTTAACACACAAGTACTTTTTAAAGACAAAAATAATAATTATTATTCCATGAATACAATTCCATGAATTTGAGGGAGACGACTTTAAATAACAAATGAAAACAGTATGAAATGGTATTAAAAAGTAAGAAAGAGGCTCTTGGGCCGTAGGGCGGGTGTAGGTTAGGCAGCACAGGCAGTTAGGAGCCTGGGCCCATATGAGTTATGCTGTGGGTTCCTTCCTCACAGGCTGGGCAACCTTGGGCAGGTCACCTAACATCACTGTCACCTGTTTCTTTTGGCACAATTTCTAAGGTCTTTTTAAGCATGAGAGTTATATCTTTTTATTCTACTATGAAAAAGGAAGGCCCCATTATAATACGTCTACGCTTCTAGTTCTTCAAACAGCAGAATAAAGGAAACAGGTATATGGGTCAGGAATAAAGGTAAGAAGTGATTCCAAACCCTGAGACAGCAGGAGTACTGCCTTTCCATTCATGATTCTAGTTCATGGTACTGTGAAAATTTAATAAGGGAAAGACACACTAAAGTAGACACAGGGGAAGTGGTAGCCTTCAACATGAGTTACAGGAAGAATTATTAATTGCAAACCTCAACCGAAGAATAATCAACAGGAAAGAATCATCAATTACAGCCCAACAAGGAAAGGTATACACTGCATCTTCCACAAGAAACTGACTACCCTGCAACTCAGCCAGTGAGAACTGTATCCCTTGAGCGCCTGCTTTTCTCCAAAGGACTTTCATTCAGAACAATCCCTCCCAACTCCCTCCTCCTTCTCCATAAAATAAGCTTCATATCCTTCCTTAGTTTTGCCATGCTTCCTTGTCCTGAAATGCAAGTCTCTGTTTTTCCTGAATAAACACATTTTGCTGGTAAAATAACTGGCCATTTTAGTTTTAAAATTAACACAACTAAAGGTTAAGAACTCCATTTGAGAATCATCAGTACCTCAATCAAAATTCTTAGGGAATTGGCTTTCTTTCTTGTTTATATAAGCTTTGTTTAAAATTTTAAAATCTTGTTCTCCACCTAAAACCTATCATGGCTCTACATGCAATTTCACTGTAAATACCTCTTTTAAAAAAAAAGTTATTTATTTATTTTTTGAGAAGGGGAGGGGGAGAGATCGAGAGAGAGAAAATCCCAATCAGGCTCAGCACTCTCAGTGCAGAGCCTGATGTGGGACTCAAACTCATGAATTGTGAGTTCACAACCTGAGCTAAAACCAAGAGTCAGACTCTTAACCAACTCAGCCACCCAGGCACCCTGGAAATACTTCTTTATGTGTCCTTTTCTTTTTCTAAATTATCACCCTGGATTGGGACTTTGGACCATGTCATTATTTTTGTGATTCATCTTTGGGCTTCAAGTCTCTCTCTACTTCAATTCACAACCCTAATCTTCCCCAAAAACATTACGTTGTTCAGGTGACCCCTCCCTACCAAATAAAGCCTGAATGAAGTCCTTAGCCTAAGCATTTCAGAACCTTTAAAATGGTCAATTTATATTTCTTAGATTATCTCTCCTTAGTTTAATGCCACCAATGCATGAAGTTTTTCTTAGCTGATAAACATGTGTTTTAACCATTTCAACTAATGTCATTCTTTTTATACGAATGCCTCTTTCTCTCTCATGCTTCTGGAAAGTAGAGAAATCCATTTAAAATGGGATTTTTATGTCGCCTTGCTAGATACTGCAGATAGAAATGGTTTGTTCACTCTTCCAGAGCCTTGTGGCACCCAAATGAGTCAGCATCACCCAAGACACTCAAAACGCTAATGGAAGGTCTGTCATTGTTTCATTACTCAATCACAGTTGTCAAAAAAAAAAAAAAAAAAGATTAGGAGGTTGTTGTTTTTTCAAAAAACAGATGAGTCCATTAGCCNGTAAAAAAAAAAAAAAAAAAAAGATTAGGAGGTTGTTGTTTCTTCAACAAACAGATGAGTCCATTAGCCAGTCATCTAACCAAACAGTCACATGCTAACAAGTATAATGCAGAGAAGGACCAAACTTTTATTTTAATCAGTAATCATCACATTAGATTTCATTCAAACAGCTGTTATTTTATTACTGCTAATAAACAGGAAAAAAAGATCCAGCAGTTAACATGTCCAAAACTCAAGAAATCCTATAAACACTGTCTACTTGGGACTGTGCCAACCACTTTCACATATCCTTATTTCTTTCTTGTAGCAAATCTTTCAATTAATTATTATTTTCATCTTAACAGAGAAAGAAACTGAAGCTGAAAGTAGTTGATTACTTTGCCCAAATCGCACCATTTAGAAAGTGACTGGGCCCTGATTCCAGTTCAGATGTTCTGACTCCAAGCATATCTGTCCATTTTATGACTAGGATTCTACCACCCATTCGTTAGTACCATCTCCCGGAGGCAGAGAAGAAATGAAGTAGCTGCTTTATACCTGCAGTTGTAGATATGCCAATGAATGAGGAAGAGAAGACTCCTCATAAACTACTCATTTGAAGGAGGAACTAGCTAATGATTCTTGAAATTAGGGTATGTGCTTTCCTGGAAAGGGAGGCATTGAGATGGGTGTGAGCAGGACCTAAAGACAAACCTTAACGACAGGTCATTCATTCTCTTCTTCAGCACATGCATGGGAGCATCTGGGAAACATATGACTCACACATGCACATACACAAACACACACCACGGCACAGGACATCCTGGATGTCATTAACCTAAGCTCACTCTTACCTTTCTTATGGGATCTGAAAATGACATTTTAAAAAAGGTGAAAATCAGCTTGGAAACTACCATGACATTGGAATTAATAGTGAGATCAACGTTCTCCATAATTATCTTGCTCATGGATCACCATCGATACAATTTTTTGAGCACACGCCCCCCATTTATAACTTATTCATGTACTTATAAATTAGTAGCACTATACTAATATGCTATGTATACATACAATATACTATGAATATTTTAAATGTAGACAAAAGCACAGGGTTTTTTAGAATTGAGACAAAATTTTAAATAGAGATTTCAATAGAAAATTCTAACATGTTCTTCCTATGTCTTGGGCCATACCGTTACATACAGCACCTCTGTGAAAAAAAATTCTAAAGAAGGCCTCAGGCAGAGACACAGCATAATGAGTAGAGGGCAGGCTGGATTTTATCCCCCAAGGCTCTGCAGCCCGTCACTTGAATGCCTGTCCAGCACCCACTGCAATTACAAGATCACTAAAAAGTAGATTATTTTCAGCAGTCCTTGAAGGATGCTTTTGCCACACCGAAGACACCGAATTAAATTACAACTGCTTACTGAATGCTTTTCCAGGAATGATTTAGATATCTGGAAAATATATTGGAAGTGTAAGACACGCATTCAATCATTTAGAAAAAAATCTCTCCGGCACCTACCCAAGCCAAGTAAGTACTATGCTAAACACTGGGCAAACATCTCAAGCCTACAGCCAGTCTATTTTTCAGGTCAAAAGAGAGACAAGTGAGAAAAACAAATGAGGGATGACAACATTAACAAGGTTCTGGGGCCACCCAGATGAAGGACATTCATTCTAGTTGCAGGAAAGTGAAGCCCAGTGAAGGTAAACTCCAATCTGAGCCCTAAAATAAGAGAAGGAAATGCAGATATGGATTTCAGGCAGGAAAAACAGTAGCTGTTCGTGAAGACTCTCTTATTGTCCAGTACTTAGGTTCTATATAAGACCTATGAACAAATAAAGAACATTAATAAGGAATACAGAACATGAACCTCTCTTCTACAAGCTGTAAGTATAATGTAGTGAGAAACATGAAAGATGGCTGACAAGATAGTGTTTGGTGGCATTCATTCAACACATTTACTGAGCACTTAGGATATGCCAGATACTGGTCCAGCTTTAGAAGAAGATTAAAAATCCATCCCTTGTTTTCAAAAAGCTCTAGTGAAAAAAGAGCATTCATAAAATAATCCTACAATCCATGTATAGTTAAAACCAGTTATCCTATACTGTGGGGTTGTATAAAGAGTATATGATTGATCCTACAGGATCACAGAAGTCTCCCAGAGGAAATAGTGTTTGAACTGGAATATGAAGGATCTCAACAGAATAAAACAGGGATACTATGGGACAGTGACCATTAATAAGAAGGCAGAAGGCGGCAGAGTAGGTAGAGCTATAGTCCTGGGAATCTGCATATGCAAAGGCCCTGGGGAAGTGAAAGCAGTGAAAGTGTACAGCTGGAACACACAGAGAGGACAGGGGAGTGAAGAAAGCAGGATGAAGCCAATGAGCCAGGGGCAGGCCGTGCAGGTCTCGCTGGCCAACTAACAATGGGGGTTTATATCTTCAGTGCAAGGTCATGAACAAAGAGAGTCCTTCAACCTCTGCAGACCACATATAACTCCCCCACCCTTCCCTCTCTCCTCTCCTTTCCTTCAACAAACACTGATCAATCATCTACCAGTCCACCATGTTGTTGTACTATCTGAAGTGTTGAGGCTACAATCATGAATAGGACTCTGTGCTCATGAAGCTCACATTTAGAAGAGGAGGCAGATTTTAAAAATCTGTTAAATGGCATAAATTATTTCTATGCCACAGGGTTTCTGTGAGGGTCTTGTGAGATTGCATGATTATATGCTTTATGAAATGTAAACAGTTATATTAAGAAAAAGATTTTTATGAGTTTTTCTCTTGGGTATATTAACTTAGATGTGGTAATGAGGCACCTGTGTACATTTGTAGTCTAAAACTTTGGAAATGGAAATTGGAGTATAAATGAGACAGAGATGAAATAAAGAAATTCTGACCATGAAACTACAACACTAGCAGCAACTTGAAGCCAGCCTGTATCACAGGCCTGATGCTGCCCTTTCCACAGATTTTATTTATAATCATCTCAAATACATGAAAGGTAGGTTTTATTATCCTTACGTGTGAAAATGAAGCATAAAAGAAAACAACAATTTTAAAAGGTTCAGTTTTACACACCTAAACTAAAAGTTGCTATAACAGCAACTTTTCTAACTCCTATGGTAAATTCAAATGAAAAATAAAAATTTAAGTTCTTAACTCTCGTGGACACTATTGGTTACTTCCCTGTATCAGTCAGCACCTCCTCATCTTTCCTAGTAGAATCCCGATCTGATTCAGTAACCCACCCATCCAGAAGTCCAGAAAAGTCTCTTAAGTTTAAATCCATCACTGTATGACATTTCTTTAGCAACTCTTGGTCTTAAGTTATGCACTTCATCTCTGTCATTTCATGGATTCAAGAAAGGGGTTTAAAATCCATTTGGTAGTGGGAGAGATCATTTCCCCTTTCAGTTTCCCACTCTCTCTTCCTTTTCTCCACCCCTTCTTTTTTTCTCTCTCTCCCACTGAATACGAACAAGGAAGCATCAAGCCTTGGTTAGCACTGATGGCCATTTTGAGACCAGGGGCAAAGCCAAGGAAAAGCTGACACTGAGGATGAAGAAATGAAGAAATAGAAAGAAACTGAAAGCTATGGCTTGACCTACCTCTGCAATTCCTGCTCTGTGAAATAATAAGTTTCCCTTTTTGAAGCCAGGTTCAGACAGGTGTCAGTTATTTGCAACCAAGAGCACAGAACTAATCCGCTGTAATCATGACCACCCATCGTCTATACTTAAATGGCTTATGTCTTATTGACACATTAAAGAAAACAAGGACTTAATATCGAAGAGCTTTTTCCACAGGCATTCACCATAAGCCAACAGACACCAAAACTTATTCTGGGTATAGTATCATTATCCTGGCATTTCAAAAATTTAAATGAAATGTTCTAATTTTCAAGCACACTTCATAGGTAAGGAAACCAGAAGGGGGGTTCCCACCCAGCACACACACTGCTAACACCAGAGCTTGAACACCTTCTTGTCTGCCACTGAAACTTGGCTTTTTTTTCTTTTTTACTACAGGATGCTGACTCACATGCCATTTTTTAAATTCTAAAATAAATTAACATAATATGTTCCCATAATAAATATGACGAAATACAAGAACGGTAAGACTTGTTTACCCGGACATATAAACATGCCATGTTTTTTTTTTTTCTCCCAAATACGAACTATTTAAAAATCACATACAGTGATTTACTTTTTTTTAACTTAATTTCTTTTTCTGCTTCAATGATAGAAATTTGGCTTGGAGGAAAAGAATGAATAGTCCTTATTAGGTCTATTTAGCAACCATTTACTGAGCCCTACTATCAGCCCAATACTATGGCCGGTGCTTTGGGAAGCACCAAAATGAAAAGGACTTAGAAACTGCCATCAGAAGCTTGAATTCTAGAAGGAGAGATGGAGGAACAAACTCACTGTGCTATACAACAGCTGTCACATAAAGCTAATGGAGGCCTGAGAAAGACCACGGGCACAGGGCAGGCTCAGATGGAGTCCTGCATGAAAAGCCAGAGAAGAAAGACACATCTGAGTTCATTATGTACAGTCTTTTTTTTTTTAATGTTTATTTCTTTTTTTCCCCTTAAATAGTTTATTGTCAAGTTGGTTTCCATATAACACTCAGTGCTCATGCCCACAAGTGCCCTCCTCTATGCCCATCACCCCCTTTCCCCTCTCCCCCACTCCCATCAGCCCTCAGTTGGTTCTCAGCATTCAAGAGTCTCTCATGTTTTGCCTCCCTCCCTCTCCTCAACTATTTTTCCTTCTTCTCCCCCATGGTCCTCCATTAAGTTTCTCCTAATCCTCCTATACATGCAAACATATGGTGAATGTTTATTTATTTTTGACAAAGAGAGACAGAGCATGAGAGTCGGTGAGGGGCAGAGAAAGGGAGACACAGAATCTGAAACAGGCTCCAGGCTCTGATTTGTCAGCACAGAGCCCCACAAGGAGCTTGAGTTTGGGAACAGTGAGAATGTGACCTAGGCCAAAATCAGACACTTAACCAACTGAGCCACCCAGGCGCCCCTCATTATGTACAGTCTTAAAGGAAGCTCATTTAGTCAACAAAGAAATTCCAACCATGGGCCAAGATCTAAGGTGGTAGTGACATACATAAAATATGAGCCCTGCTAGANGCAAAAAAAAAAAAAAAAAAAATAGATGGGAGGGATTTGGTCAGAGAGTACAGGCTCAGGCTCAGGAACAAACATTCCAGAGAAGGATCATCTGTGCTAGCCACTGTGTGAGACCTCTAAATGGAGAGCATCATTCGCTGGAGGCATTGAACATTTTCTTCCGTGAAATCAAGTAGGCCTTCATGGTGGAAGAGACATGATCTGGATCTTGTGTAGTAAACAGAAGTTTGCCTGGTGAAGAAGGCCCAAGAAATATCAGAAGCAAAAGTCCAGAGGCTCACGAGTAGCTAACTTACCTGTGTAACTCTTCAAGTTAACTAGACTTCAAGTACATAGTAGAATAAGAAAACAGTAGGAAATAAGAATGATCACTTGGGGCCAAAGATGACACTTAAAGAAAGGCAGGAGTTTAGACTACAGATGCTGGGTGTTAGTACAGCTTTAGAAAAATATTAGTCCTATTCTCTTCTAGTCCTAAAACCATGGGCCAATAATTCAGTTAACCATATCATCTATAAAACTGTGGCAGTGATATGTTTTATCAGAATTTCTCTGCATGTAGTACATGGGAAAATGTTTTGTTAAACATAAACAATAATGCTAATATAGAAAATAACTTCTAACTAAGCAAATGACATAATCCTAGAGGTACTTTAAAAATATACCTCTGGGGGGCGCCTGGGTGACTTGGTCGGCTCAATGTCCCACTTTCGATTTTGGCTCAGGTCATGATCTCAAGATTCCTGAGATCAAGCCCTGCCTTGGTTCTGAGCTGACAGTACTGAGCCTCCTTGGGATTCTCTTTCTCCCTCTCTCTCTCTGCACCTCCCTTACTCGCTTGTACACACAGGTACATTCTCTCTCTCTCTCTCTCTCTCTCTCCCTCTCTTTCTCACTCTCTCTCTCCCATTCTCAAAATAAATTACAAAAAAAAGGAAAAAGAAGCTACCTCTGGCCATTGGGCAGAGGATCCTAGAACAGAAGATCTTAGTTCCATTAGGAAGTAAGCTAAAGGCAGGGGAAGGAGAAGATGACTGGATGTGGTCTTCAGGAGGAAGAATCAGCAGAAACTGACAGTGGGGAAAAGGGAGAGGAAATGAGTCAAGGTGACATGAAGCTTCAAGTTAGGATAGGTGATGAGGTGGGGGAAAGATAGATGAGCCCCTACAAACACCTATGCACATTAGCCATGCATAAACAAGGCAAGGATCTAAAATATACTCTAAGGATTGTGCACTTCGTAGTATTTTTGCCTATTTTTTAAAGTTGTTTTTTTTTAATGTTTTATTTCTTTCTGAGAGAGAGAGTAAGAGACAGTTTGAACAGGGGAGGGTCAGAGAGAGAGGGAGACAAAGAATCTGAAACAGGCTCCAGGCTCTGAGGTGTCAGCACAGAGCCCGACGCGGGGCTCGAACCCACAAACAGTGAAATCATGACCTGAGCTGAAGGCAGACGCTTCATGGACTGAGCCACTCAGGCACCCTGTACTTTTGCCTAATTTTAAAAAGAAACTCTTGTCCCTAGTCCAGTAAATACGCATGGTAAAAGTACTGACTTGTATTCAAATGCCAGCCTGCCACTTGGGCAAATTACACCATCTTTTAGGTATAAGCTTTCTCATCTGTAATTTGGGCTTCATTCCTACTGCCGAAGATCAAATGAGCAACTACTGATACGAACAATGCGCTTGGAAGAGCTCCAGGGTCAGGTACTGGATCTGTGAAGAAACTAGCTCAGAGCTACTCAGCTGACCTCAAGCCTTCCATCCTTATCACCACGCCCCCTCCAGTCAGAAAATATTTATCTTCGCGAAACAAAGGCTGTATTACAGCGGGGTACAGACGTTTCTACTTATGTGCTTTATAGCCTGCCTCTACCAATACATACCAAATGTTTGTGTTTAGCCCATTCGAAAAGAAAAATGGAGAAAAAAAAAAAAAGGTGCTTTGATTTGGGACAAGAAAGAGAACAATGGTATAGTCCGGTCTCCTGAGTGGTTTCTACAGGCTACAACTAAATCAAGATTATAGGCAGAGCACACTCCCTGGGTGCAAACCTCCAAAGTCTGTGTGCGGAATGGTCAGTGGGGCCAGAAGCAGCCAAGGGCTGCAAACCTGTTCCGCTGCTGCTACACTTAGCAGAGCCCTACGCCCCAGGCCTCGTCGCTAACTCCCCAGCGCTGTCTCACCCTGATGCAGTTCCCTGTTCCCCAGCTTCCCAGCTGGGCTGTCATGATTCACTGTCTCTTTAGGGCTGTATTTGCTAAGATAAGATAATGGCCTTTTATGTTCAGGCGCTGTGAATTCTTCTCCGCCCCTTGGACGGCAAAGACAATTTAAGTGGAAAGGAATAAATTGCTGGATTTAATACAGTGACCAAACACAAAAGCCTAATAAAAATGTCAGAAGTACATGCTCTAGAATGGCAAAGAGTTGTGGAAGCACACTAAACGATGTAAGCTGGGCTGCAGCAACTCCTGTAAGGGTACAAAATGATGACATTAAGCCAGCTGCCTCAGTTTGGGTTCTATCATTCTAGCAATTTCAACTTTGCAGTAGTTGTGTAGCACACTTGTTTTACTTTATTTGCAAGTTAAACTAAATCGCACGCACTCAAATGTGTACAAATATTAGGAAATAATTGACATACACTATAAAATACACCGAATGGCCTACACATAGAAAGCCACCTGCATATAAGTGCATACCTTATATTGATAGAAGATATAAAAAACATTGATTGGACAAGTTTACTGTTACTCTCTTTAAACATAAACGCTACCAAGGGACAACAAGTGCAAAAATATTAAGAGGTTAAGGCTTCAAATGAAAGATGGCTCCATGGAGCCTTTGTACTGCCGGTGAATATTTGAGGGTCCATACATGTGAATACCACTCTATGCTGAATAGAAATGAATATGCCCAAGCCCTCAAGGAATATACGACCTGGGGAGGGCATGTTGTTAACATGCTAATAATTATGGCATAAAAATTAAACAGTTTCTATAATATACTAGACTTAGTCAAACACTTTTCATACTTTTCCCAGGCTAGAGGATGTGAATTAACCATGTTAAAAAGTAAGCGAAAACACCTGCCTGTTGGAAGGTGGCTGCTATTTGGTGTTTCACAGCCCCTCAAGGGAAGGGACCCCACTCCCCATGCAGGGTGATGGTACCCCTGAATGGGAACAGTACCTGTTTGAGAGAAACTAAAGCAGTGCCTGGTTAGTGGCAAAGCCAGGTTGGATTTCAACATTCCAGAAGCAGGACTGGGGAGATAAAAAATTATGAAAAAGGAAAACTCCTGAAATGTGAAGAGAAAGAAGGAAAGAATAAGTAGCTTCTACTGTGTCTCTGTGGGGTTTGGCTTCCTATGCCAATACTGAATGGGGGTGGAGGGACTCAGCCAGAAACCAGAAAGCAAGAACACAGCATTTTAACAGATGATGGCAAATGTTTGGTAATTTTTGCTCAACCAATTCAGGAAGTGTTTTTGATCTGTGAAAAATATTTAACATCCATTGAACTCTGTGGCACATCCATTACATCTTCTAATCCTGTCAAGGACTCTCTGACATTGATGTCCTAATTATCTCCATCTTAAAGAAGAGGATATTGAGTTAGAGAGGCTAAGTAATGTGCGATAAGTCACATAGCCAGGAAGCTTGGAAGCTAGGATTCAAATTCTGCCAGTCTGTTGCAAAGCTTACGTTCATTCATCAACCAATACTTCTTTTGCACTTACTGGTATTCTCTGCCTTTATGAAAACTTGTATTTTAACTGGGAGAGAACGACAACCAAATAAATAAGTAAAACATAACACGATAGTGGTGATGGAGCCTAAAAAGAACACGGAGAAGTGGGAAGAGAGGGTTAGGGCACTCAGCTTACTGATGCAGAGAGAACCTAAATGATTACAAAATGTATTATATTTTATACTTTTAACAAAATCCACAGAATAAAGTATAAACACTGGTGAAGATGTGAAATAAATTATTTTCTTAAACCTGTTTAATATCAATTTTTGAAGTAGTTTTGGTTTAGGCATCACCTAATGTTTTCTTTGATATCCCTCAATGTTGAATTAAGAATTAGCCGTCAAGGGCACCCAGGTAGCTCAGTCGGTTGAGTGTCCAATTTCAGCTCAGGTCATGATCTCATCGCTTGTGGGTTGGAGCCCCATGTCGGACTCTGTGTTGACAGCTTGGAGCCTGGAGCCTGCTTCGAATCCTGTGTCTCCCTCTCTCTCTCTTTCTCTTCTCCCCCTCTTGTGTTCTATCTCTCTCAAAAATAAACATTAAAAAATGTTTTTAAAAATTGACAGCCAAAGCAATATGCCAGGGAACTAAGAGAAGAGATCATAATTTTCAGTAAAGATCAGTATAAGATTCTATCAGATATATGAAAAAAAGTGGTCATAAGAGATTTTTAATAGTATTAATTCTTTTTTCCTTTGATTCCTATCTCTATCTCATCATATCTAAGTTGTTTTGTCATTTAGTCCTGGAGAGAGAGGTTTTGGAAAGAAATACCGAGCAAATGAAGCTTTATGTTGATTTCCAAGTCCACTGACCACCCACAAATTGTACATAAAGCACTTTTAAAAACTACTTTCGAAAAGAGTTATTCTTTGGAAGAGCTAAACTTTGTTCTTGTTATTAGGACTAATTGGTATAAATGGGGAAAGTACGGAAGGGGGGAGCCTTCATAGTCAAATAACTTTGAGAAACAAATTTTTACAAGTCAAACAGATTGCTTTATTTCGTGATGACTTAGAGATAAATACACAAGCGTATACACTGCAGTCACCACAGGTGATATGACTTTCATTATTTCCCAACACATTTGACCACAGATTACTTTCCTCTTGGATCACGGGAGAGCACACACTAGGAATCACTGTTTTGAGATATAATACACATAAAATAACCAGTACAGAAATAAATACAAGGCACTAAAGTAGCAAGTGTTTGAGAATGGGGAAAAGAACTCTACTTACAAAACATCTAAACCTGAATCATCTTATGAGAATATAGTGAAAGCAAGTACTTTCCAACAGATATCACACTTATGATGTGGACATAACATTTATTTATAAGTAAACATAATATTTACACATTATATATTATAATAAACATAAATAAATATTTATAAACATTTTTATATGTAAATAAATAACATATTTATCTGCAATTTAATAGTTTCAGGCCACTCAATTTATAAAATAAACCGATATCTGGATTCTTTGCTGTCTTTAAGTTAGTGTACAGTTTCTGAACAAGAAGGGGTTGAAGAATAAGATTGTCCATTTAAAAAACATTCCATTATATTTATAGTGCTGTCTTTTTCCTCTATCATATTTACTTCAAGTTTTTATCTGACTTTCACCTACTATACTAAGACAATAGAAAGATATCTGATGAATATGCCCAAGTCCTCAAGGAATATACAACCTAGAGAGGGCATGTTGTTAACATGCTAATAATTATAAAAATTAATCCATTTCTATAATATACTAGACTTAGTCAAATAGTTTTCATACTTTTCCTAGGCTAGAGGTATATGAATTAACCATGTTAAAAAGTAAGCGAAAACACCTGCCTGTAGGAAGGTGGCTACTGTTTGGTGTTTCACAGCCCCTCGAAGGAAGAGACCCCACTCCCCACGCAGGGTGGTGGCACCCCTGAATGGGAACAATCCCTGTTTGAGAGAAAGTAAAACAGTCCCCGGTTAGTGGCAGGGAATAGTTGGGCTTCCCTATAAGAATAAAGAAAAATTCCTTCCAAACATCCTTGGGTGCAAAATCTTTCCCTGAAATATGATTATTTATATATGTTGTGAATTTTAAAGTAATTATTATAACTACATGTGTTACTCTTGTTCATACAACTTCACTTGTTTAATCACACTATTTGCTGCAGTAATTTCCCGCCTCAAGTAAATTCCAAGGGATTACATGGTGGGTGGGGAGAGGAAAAAAGGTATTTCCTTTTATCAAATGTAACTATGTTGCTTTCTCATTCCATCACGTTCCTGTGTAATAATAGAAGAATCCAGGGTGGTCACTTGGAGTACCTGATTAACAACTTTCCTTGAAACTATTAATTAGGTGTGGAATTCATTCCCCTTAAAGACAGGGAAAGAAAACCACACCAACTCAGAAAGGGAGCTCGCCTTTGGAAAAAAACTCCAGATTTCAGTTGCCTTCAGGGTATTCAGGTTCTGCACATTTTATTCTCCTCAAAAGGTCAAGGAAATTAATTGTCCAGCGCGCACGATGCATGCCCTAGGGAGAATTATAGAAAATTATGGTCCCTACTCTCAAACCTGTTACAATCAAAAGATGATAACACAAATATGAACATAACCTGCATCAACCAATGCCATTCTTCTCCTTTGATTTGCCTTGTTTGATTCTTAAACTCATCTCTTCATGCTACCATTGGCGATGTTTGAGAGGCGGGTGATTACTGAAACTACTTCAGTTGTATACCACTTCCCTCTTACCGAGGGATTATCAAGTATCAGGATAACCACTTAATAATGCATAACCATCAAATCTCATTTAATCATTTTTTTAAACCTAAGCCTTCTAACAATTCACATAATACCAAAGCCATGCAAAATATAACAGGCTGTATTTATCTAGAAAAGAAACTGCCTTTATTTTTTAAATTGCTAATGGGGGAGAGAACAATCTTCAAATCACTCATTCACAATATAATTATCTACTTCCTGGTTTATTACCATGAATAATTCCACCATTATAATTCTTGCAAGTCCTGTGAAGAGTTCCTTATAAATTTCTGGAAAAAAGCTACAATTTTGTGATATATTTTGATCTCGTTCCCTTCCCTCAATTATGTCTGAGCATCCCCTAGCGACCAGGAAACCTGTGCTAAGTTCTAGTGATAGCAGGTGAACACACCAGATGTAGTCACTCTCTTGCTTGACTTCCTATGTACTTTTATGAGCAAAGAAACATCTTCAAAAAGAGATCAAGTACCTTTGTTCAGTATCTGCCACTATCGGTGACCAACAGAACTAGGAATGTAAACTAGGATAGCTTCTAACTTTCTGATCCAGTGTTTCCTTCATAGCACAGTATATTTCATTCCAGATGCAAGCTACTGTTAGTCTTTTTCAGGCTTAATTTCCATCAAGCATTCAGTTGGAAAGTACTGATGAAGCGACCTGCACTAGGCTAGATGCTGTATGTAAAACAAAGACAAATAATGAGACAGAGGTTTTTTGCAAAGTTAACACACGTTATGATTAATGAATAATATGTAATGGCATGTTGTAGGACACAGAAAATAATGTTTTTAAAAAATTTTTTTAAATGTTTTATTTATTTCTGAGAGAGACAGAGAGAGACAGCATGAGCAGGGGAGGGTCGGAGAGAGAGAGAGAGATACAGAATCTGAAACAGGCTTCAGGCTCTGAGCTGGCTGTCAGCACAGTGCCCGACGTGGGGCTTGAACCCATGAACTGCGAGATCATGACCTGAGCCGAAGTCGGATGCTTAACCGACTGAGCCACCTAGGTGCCTCGGTTGTTTTAATAATAAAAGCAAAAATTAAAAAACACATAAAATACGCAGCATATACTGTATGTCAAGCATCATACTAACCCTGGTTTATTTAGTGAATAATTTGCTGTATACATCATTTCCATGATCATCCTTTTTTTCTACACAAGGGGAAACTGAGGCTCAGGGCAGGTAGCCAAAAGACATTCTCAAGGCTACACATTAAGTGATTCACTCCTACACAGTAAATCAACAGTCTGTACTTATAACCACCATCTTACAATGAATGACCATTTGGACATAACTAACTGAAGCAGTTGTGAAGGGTTTAATAGAGGAGGTTAGACTTATTATGTGAGAAGGTAAACTATGCTACTATAAATTGGAGGCAAGAAAGGAGGCCAGAAATGTACTGAGAATTTCTGGGGAGTAACAGTAAAATCTGCTTGTGTGGGATATAGTATATATGCTGTAGTAGCAATAATAAAGTTAAAGAAGTAATATAGAACTAAATTATGATTGGTTTTGAAAGGCAAGCAAGAGAGTTTTCTGCAAAAGGGAAGTTAATTTTATTTTTTAAATTTTCTTTAATGTTTACTCATTTTTGAGAAAGCAAGAGAGACAGAGCATGAGTGGGAGAGGGGCAGAGAAAGAAGCAGACACAGAATCCGAAGCAGGCTCCAGGCTCCAAGCTACCAGCACAGATCCCAACGTGGGACTCAAACCCACGAACCTTGAAATCATGACCTGAGCCTAAGTCAGACGCTTAACCAACTAAGCCACTCAGACGCCCCGGGAAATTAATTTTAACTCACCTAATCCCTGCAGAGGAGGATACAGAGTATTTCTAGATATCTTATCCCCAAGTCTCCTCATACGCAACGGTTTCAATAGACTAACTATCAAATATATTAGTTACAGCATAATTGTTTGTATTTAGAGCAGTTATTCCTATTTGTTAAGAGAAAAACTCAGAGACTTTTCTGACAATAAATTCCAGAATCTTTCTTTTTATTTACTAGTCAGGGATTCCAAATAACTAATGTATAAAACTTAACACGGAGTTTCTCAGTATAAGAGTGTATCATTGACTTTTTAAAAATTAATTAATTAATTTATTTATTTTGTGAGAGAGCAGGCAAGGGTGAGAGACAGAGAGAGCGGGGGAGTGGCAGACAGAGGGGGACAGAGGCTGTGAAGCAGGCTCTAGGCTTGACAGCATAAAGCTTGATGCTAGGCTCCAACTTATGAACTATGAGATCATGAGCTGAGCAGAAGTCAGATGCTTAACCGTCTGAGCCACCCAGGAGCCCCTCATTGACTTTTTTAGCATAAAAGCAACATAGTTATCTATGTTAAGTGTTATTTCCTATAATTACCCTAAATTTGTATTCCTCAAGCTCAAAATGCTTTGAATGTTCAAAATACATTCAAAAAATTTTTAGGTTTCTCTAGCTTTCAGTGTCCTCACTCCCCAGATACATAAGCGTGCGTGCACCTGCACACACACACACACACACACACACACACACAGTCACCACACACACACACAATACCTGGTAGGCTTAGAATAGCTATTAGTATAATAAACTATATGACTTAGAATATACTAGCTATTCCAAAATGTTAAATAACCAAAATATGTTACTTCTTTCCCTTTCATAATTTTTAACTTCTGAGCGTTCTGAGTTTTGCAACTACCTCAATCTGAAACTGGATTCTTATATGAAGGGAATAAAATTAAAAGCAATACTCCTATTTGTCGGTTTTTATTATTAGACACTGAATAGAGAAGCAGCTTTGGGAAGAAAAAGATCAGTGGATTAAAAACAACAACAACAACAAGGACAGTTTTGGAGAAAAGCTAAACTTTTATAGTAGGAGAGCATGTAACATTGTGGAAAGTGCCTATACTATGTTCAGCAGCAATTTGTGAATGAAAATATAACTCTTGGTTCCAAGCAGGGCTTTCTATTAAGAGATTTTAATAACATTTCTTCCTTGCACTCTTTTACAATGAATAATACAGAGTGTACGCTTTACCCTGAGGCATTTGAATTTAAACTTTTAAAAAAAGGCATAAACATTTTTAGTTTCGGTATGAACAAAAATAGTGTCCTCTGAAAAATTACCCTATAACAGCATGCTTATTTCTGCAAAAAAAAGAAAGATTCTACTTTAACAGCAAAGACATAGTAAATATTTTTTAAATGTTCATATACTTGACTATGAAACTGCATATCCAGATAAAATGAAAGGAGTTAACAGATGTAATTTCTAATAATACTTTCAGCAAAACACAGTGTTACCGAGTGAACAGCTACCCATGGCTGTACTTACCACATTTTCCAAATGTTATCAATTTGCCTCAAGACCATTCCTTTTAGGTAACTGTTTTTTTTTTTTTTATAAAAGATCAAGAATAAATTAAGATATTTGACAGCATCTAATTACTTCTCGTAATTAATGAAGTACATCTGAATTTAATATTAATGGTGTCATTCATCCCACTGTCTGTATGTAAACGTTTTTTACCACTATTTTTACCATGATAGTAACTAACTCCAATTAGAAAATCATGATGATAATATAATAATAAGGTGACTTTTTCCCCATATAATTTGCTTACCTGTGATTACATATTTTGACCCTGATTCTTAAAACAGTGTAATCACAGTGGTGGCTTCAAAGACATAAACATATGTACAATTAGTATGCTAAACATATTTAAACTTCTTATGATAAACTAATTGGCATTTTCCAATGTTTTACAGTAGAGAGGGTAGAATGGAAATTTAAAAATATTTAAATGTTAAATGTTAACACAAAAATACAATGTTTCATTAAGACCCATTTTTAATATATTAGTCTAGACACCTTTTAAACGAGCATGCCAGATTTAAAATGTAATTTAAATTAATATTTTAGGGAAAAAAAGGGTCAAGGTTAAACTGTTTGTCTTCCTTAAAAAGTTTATAATGTCTTTTGTGTCTCTACTTACAAAAAGAAATCTCAATGAAACTTGGATATTAAAACCTCCCAGGAAACCAACAATAAAAGCTGCTAAGAATTTCACAAGTTTTTTTTTTCCTTAGGTGTTAATTAAATGATCATTTAACACTGCAATGTAAACACAACATTTTCATCTCCTGACAGCACAGCCTATTATAAATCCCGGGTAATAAAAGTCTTGGTGTTAACGCTCTGAACCAAGTTCCCACCACACTCTAAGACGCCTTGTCGTGTCTAAGGTTAAGCATCTAGACACAAAACAAAGCTTGCGCCTACTCGACTTCCAGTCCAATTTTCCCATCGCCCAGTGACCTAGGTAACACTTTGAGCAATAAAGAATAAATTTAATTTCTCCAGCATTTTGTGAGGATTAGGAACAATTGTTGGCTTGCAATGACTTTTTATCCTTGGATTCTTTTTCCTCCGGAGCATTCCTCCGGTCCTAAAAGAGAATTCTGATGGTTTAAGACATAGAACAAACAGAACTTTAAATTAGGCTTTTTTCAATCAATTGGAACTGTTGGAGGGGAAGCAATCAACCTTTCTCTGTGCTGTTCTCAGCTATTCACATACTTCAAGCTTTAATCTTTCACTAGTAGAAGAAACCTATCATGACGGGGCAAAGCTATCTTTTCCCATTCTGTTTCCAGACGTATTTATTTCTCTTTTCTTTGAGATTTTTTTTAAACACTTAAATCAAGTTGCCATACTTAGCTGTACACATTCATTTGGGGGAGATTTCAAGAGGCACAGATGTTCTCTTAATAACATTTCACACAGCCATGTGGTACCCTACACCATGGGTATCGCCACTAACAGGACTTTTTTACTTTGCATTGCTTCCTTCTGTAGAATTTAGTTTTCAAGGGGAAAAAAAAAACCTTCCTGCCTGAAGTTTCTTACATCGATCACAATTTATCAACTATTTATCACAATTTTTCAACTTTTTATGAAGAATTCAGTGACCGCGATCAACTTGCCTATGGGGATCAGGACATACACACACTCCCTCTGCCTCCAAAGCTTATGTACACATGAAAAGTATTGGAGTTATAATAACAACAGAACAAAACAAATGTAGCTTCTGGCTCACATCTATTCCATTATCAAATATTGTTTAAATCCAAAGTGCTAAACGATTTGCAATTTGCACTGCATTTTTGACATATGTTTAAGCTAAAAATGCGCTTACAATCACATACGCAGTTTATGTAAAGATGACAGAATGTTCCACAGATCACATCATATTTGCATATTACAAGATCAATGGGTTCATTATCTTATATGGTTTCAAAGACTGAAATTTTAATTAGCAATAAAAATGTTCTTTAGCAACATATGCAAATCTTCTGAATAACTCACAATAGTTTACCTATGGTTGGTGGAGTTTACACAGCATTTTCAAACTAATTCGTATTTTTCTTTTTTTAGGAAAAACACATCAAGACAACAACCCAAATATACAGACTTAACAGAGCTTCTGAGTCACAGTCTCTGTTTCTACAGCTAATTCATTTTATATAGAAATTTTAAAACTACAGGGATCATCAACTGGGAGAGGGTAAGATATCTCATTAAGAACACTCTGGCCTTAATGCACCTTGTGTGGCCAAATAAGGAGAAATAAAATGATGCATACTTTATGTTAATGTTTAGTGGTAAAAAAAATAATGCGGCTGTGCTTATGTCTGTGTTATTTCACCGCGAATAATTGGAAGACAGAGGTGAAACAGAACAAGGAGATTTGACGACTGTGAGCAGGTTGCAAAGACATCTGTGTGACTATTTTTTCATCTGATTTTGCAAGGACTAGACAATAATCATGTAATACAATTTCCACCACACTGGAAAGTTGGCAACGTTCTTCCGAATACAGAATCTATATTATGACTGGAAATATCCCCAGGAGGAATATCTGATCATTCCCATTTTACAGATAAGGAAACTGGACTCCAGAGGTGTCACCAGATTTCCAAAAACAACAGACCTGAGTAAGTATTTAAACACTAGTGTTTTATGTCCCTTCTCTTAGGCTATAAATTAATTGATTTCAGTGTGTTAAAACATATGTCAATATGTTATAATGAGCTAAATAGAACCAAAAATCCTATCGACACTTATTCCTGGAATTATTTCTGCAAACTGCAGTCTCCAAATGATACTCTTGAGAATGCAGTGGCAATTTCATAATTTGTCACCAAATTTTAAAATATTCCCTGATAATGCATATTGAAAAATGTCTTTTTCACATGAAAAACATTTATTTAAATTCATGTTTCAACAAACACAATCCCTCTTGATGAACTAAGTTTAAATTTATATATTACAGGTCAGATATTAACCATGATGGCGGCCCACACATCCTGCCTATTATATGGGGCCAAATGTTATGCTAGTTTCTCTCCCCAGTGTCTAGTACAGTATCTCCAAATTCAAATTAGCCTACAGTGAGTACTTCTCGGTACAGATAGAACATTTGCATGTTTATCATGCAACTATTTAAACAAGTACACTTGAATGGAAAAGATTCTTATACTTGATGCAATTAATTATGCTGTAGACATCACACTCACTGTGTATTCTGTGGTTGGCAACAACAGAAACCTACTTAATTTCTGACTTTTTTAAGCAACAACCTTTAACTTGTGATCGCTTTGAAATAAGAGTGAAGCCTGGCAAAATCTCAAGTACAACATTAATCCTCATTGCATTTATAACTTCTGAATCAGAGGGTTGCATGTTGATTTTAAAACAAAATCAAAAGTAAGTCCTCCTCCATGGCTTGCCTCTTTTCTTCAGGTCAAGTGGTAATGGCTACTCTGAATTGTGTTCAGATGACCCTGTATCAAGTCTTGGGTCTACCTACCTTCAGTTACATAATTAGTAATCTATTTATTTATTTTTAATTTTCTTTATTTTTTGAGAGAGATAGAGAGAGCACATGTGCAAGCAGGGGAGGGGCAGAGAGAGAGAGAATCTTAACCAGTCTCCATGCCCAGAGCTGATTCTGGGCTTGAACTCGTGACCATGTGATTATGACCTGAGCCAAAATCGAAAGTCGAGCACTCAACCGACTAAGCCACCCACGCGCCCCACTGGTAAATTTAAAAAATTTTTAAACGTTCTTCGTAGACCTCTATTCTTTAAGTGGCAAGAACAGAGTCCCTTGGGCCCAATAATAACAGCTCATGAGTAAGTTACTGAATAAATAATAGGGGACTTGGTGTTTTAACCACTGACAGTTACCACATTTCTAAGTTTCACCTCACTTGTCAGTTCTTAGTTTTCAAAGACAAAAAGTCAATCCGTTCCCCCCTAGCAAAGTATGAGCATGCGCAATACAAACAGCATAGCCTTGCACCAAATGGTAAGACGGACACACCACGTTCGGGGAACTTTTCTCGCGTGCACGCGTAGCCCGTGGGCAGACTCTGCAACGGGGACTGGCGGTAGCCACCATGGCAGCTCACAAGATGAGTAATGATGTGGGTCTGGCTGGACGACGGTAACCGTAGCAACTGTAACCTGCAATTCCAGCACAACCAGTGTGGGATTTATTGTGGCAGGGGCCAAACAGGCCGAGAGTGAAAGGGAGCAGGAAACTATGGCACCTGACACCTCGAGGAGCCCGCACTTTAATCAGAGCTGGCAGAAATGAATGCAAGAGGAATTTTGATAAAAGCTCCGCTGTTGTGCTCTGCTTTTATCCTTGAATACAAGAATCCTGTGAGACTAAATCATATAGTTTTATAGAATGCGGTATCATACTAAATTAAAGGATATTTTGCTTATGTGCAAAACAGATTGTTTTTATTTTGCTGTGTCGACCCAAACCCTTCAATGTTTAGAAGACCTAAGGGGACTAACCATTTAATTAGCCAAGTTACCCTTTAAATTTAATTTGGCTCTCTATTATTCATAATGCCTTCCTAGAGTTACTGTTTGCTCATTCACGTTACAGACCCTGAACCCCACGGAGATTTAATTCAATACATCAAACACTTACTGAGAGGTTTCTAAAGGTCAAACCTTATACTAGACCCTGGGGACATAAAAACACAAAACAAAACATGTTTTTGTAACAAACGTGTATCAGCATTTATATGCATAATCACAGAAAAAGTAAACTAGGTTAATAATAATTGACAAGTTTACTGGTGATTATGTCTGAATGGCGAGATAATGAATAATTTCTACTTCCTCTTCTTTTTAAAAAAAAAATTTAATGTTTTATTTACTTCTGAGAGAGAGATAGAGACAGCGTGAGCAGGAGAGGGTCAGAGAGTGAGGGAGACACAGAATCCGAAGACAGGCTCCAGGCTCTGAGCTAACCGTCAGCACAGAGCCCAACGCGGGGCTCGAACCCAAGAACCGTGAGATCATGACCTGAGGTGAAGTCGGACGATTAACCAACTGAGCCACCCAGGCGCCTCTTCCATCCTCTTTTCTATCTTTTTGAACGGCCCAAACCTTTCTAAGATGAGGGCATGTTACTCTTACAACTATTCAAAAACAAAAACAAATGGTAAAGCTCCTTCTGTGGAGCAAGACGAAAGGAAAATAAAGATTGCTTCACTGTATATGTGTTATACTTCGCAAATTAATTTTTATCTCAATAAAACAAAAATTAAGTCTTCTTCTAAACAAAAGCCCCAATTATTATTATCAAAAACAATTTTGAGCCTCTGAGATCCTATCTGACAGTAAATGAACTGTGACCTGACCAACGAAATTAAGCAGTCAGGATGTATTTGTCTCAGGTAAGTGGTGAGTAGGCCATAAAAAGTCCTTGAATTTAAAAATACTATTTATAATGTTAGATAATTTAGAGGCTCCAAAGCTCATTGAGGAACAATAAATGCTACTTCTGAACCATAAATAAAAAGGTTTTATTCAAAGAAGTAGAGAAAATGAATCACTGGGACTTAACACGTTTACTTTCATTTGTTAGTTTTGTTTTGTTTCAGTAGATACAAGTGAAAAATGAGTTTCTGCAACGTGCCTTGGATACTTAAGCTTATGTTAGAAGTCTGGGTAAATATAATAATAAAGAAATAAACTGAAAACCACAAAACAAATATTTATAACCAAAGACTCGACCGCAGTACTACCAATGAAATTCCTCTCTAATGAGCCTGGATTAGTATCTGAAAACTCAAGTTGAAAAGTGTGACTCATTCACTGGTAAATCACCTTTAAGGTAACATTTATCAGGAAGATTTGTATATGCTACTCATATGTATAATTGCCACTCATAAATTTCAATCAATCAGGATCGCCCATTTCAAAAGTCACTAAAATCTCAGTCAGTTAATTAGCTCCAGATTACTCCAAAAATGATTTTCTCCACTCTCAAATTGATAATAAAGAGGTAACACTGGTTTTGGAGAAGTAGCAAGAGGGAGAATGGCGTATCTACATGAGTTAAGGAAACTATGTGCTGTCTCTTTTAACCTCCAACCTAAGGCCCTTTACTTACACTTTCCATCTGTCAACAAGTGCTTGTAATTTTATTACACTGTCCTGTAGTTTAGGCAGAGTTGGTATTATTTTACAGAGTTCTGTTAATGGACTGGATAAATGGTAATGCTATTTAAACTAGTCTCCTGCTCCAACAAACACAGCTGCAACTGTACTACTATTTCTGAGCAAACATCTTGACCTGAACATGTAGTGCTCTCTCAACCCGTCCAAAGAGAAATTGGAGCAGACAGCAAAGGAAAAGCATATTTGGCTGCTAGCAGCAACCAACCGTGTCAAATCATAATTCATATACAGTGTACCCTCTTTTTCTTTTATATCACATTTAGGGTCCAAAAAAAGTACGTGTGCTTCTTCACCTGGCATCTCATTTTCCACCAAGAGTCAAATGGTGATTACTCATTACAAAAGTGCAAAGAAAATCTGCATAATGTCCAGTACATCAGACTAGCTTTAATCCTAATGATAAAAATCAGACATCAGTAATATGAACTACACATTAAACTAGTGAAATTCCCCATCGGCTACATACTGGGATAAAAGAGCATTACCTGAAAGTATTAAATAGCTAATACAGTAAGTTAGAAAAAGAAACGGAGATACTAATCAGAATTATGCAACAATTTTAATAAAGAATAAACTATAAATGTGTTTCCTTCATGAATTCTAGACGTGTCTCTACTGCATTATATAGAAGGGCAATTACGGATTGCTTAATAAGTATGTGTGACAACCAGCCTAATACCTTCCCTGTCCCAACATATACTCTCGGCTATTTGTCAGAAATCCTGTATCCTTTGTTCTGTCACTTATCCTTC
The DNA here is from genome assembly GCF_008692635.1 of Crocuta crocuta. Lineage (NCBI taxonomy): Eukaryota > Metazoa > Chordata > Mammalia > Carnivora > Hyaenidae > Crocuta > Crocuta crocuta. The sequence goes on along the minus strand of NW_027551568.1, from coordinate 15,493,591 downwards.
TTATGAAAGATTCATTTTTCAATGAACATCTTAAAGGACATTTTTGTTTATAGATCTGGGCACATTTTTCCATCTGGTGGAACATTTGTTTCGGGTGAACTACGAGGCACCTGTATTATAGGAAGAAAATCTGCACTTGAATCTTTTCCTCTTGGAAATCACACTTGCCAGGCAGTCACTCTTACAAGGTTTTGGTCCTTTATTTATTAAAGAAGGTTAATGTTGGTTGTTTAATCCAACTAATGATTACCATCATTAGAAAAAAAGGGGTCACATGTAGCTTATAACTTACCCTCTCAAGAGAAATATCATTGGCAACAATTTACTACATCAAATTCGGGTGGGACACACAGTGCCTTAATTCAAAGGACGATCCCTGATGTGAGTGTGCAGAAAAAAATTACACCACTATTTCTACGTGTATTCAGTGCTTATGTCAGGTGGTAAATCTCAGTCAATAGTAAACATTATACCATCAATCTCTAGTTTCAGGAACATCAAAGCATTCGAGCCCCCCTTGCAACTAATCCTAAGAAATAAAGTTTTATCTTCCAAAACTTCCCAGAGATCATTTACGCTGAACAGGTACTTCCCTATTCTGAGCTGTATTTTCCAGCTGCCCATTTTCCCATATTTTTACATGCTTTTAATTAACTAAAAAAATACTGCCTCAGAGTTTTATGGTTTCTGTTCCTTTAATTTTACTTCTTCCGGATTTCAAGTCTCTTTTCACACAGCAGCTTCCTAAAGTCACAAAATCATAACAAAACATAAGAGAAAAATCCATTGGTCTGCTATGTGATAGTGTCAAAGAGGGAAAAACGTTCCACGAAATAGACTTTGTTAAGAGAGGATTCTGTGCTTGATTATACCACCTGAAGCCTCCTAAGAAAAGTAAATCAAGTACTTCTAGACTAAATATCAAACATTCTTGTTTATCCAAGGTCATGTTGAAGTTAATTTTCCCCTCCTTGGCTTAATACTTTATATTGTAGATAACAGTCATCCACTTAAATGATATTTTCATAGCTACCTAGAAAATGGTAAATTGCCTAGACTGGTGTGAATCGCGTTAATACAGGCCCTATCAGCGAGGTGGTGGTTTCATATCCCTCATCGTACGCCAAGAGTCCATTCCTCAGTCTCCTCCATCACCAAAACAACGCACAAAGCAGAATGACGTCTAAAACCCTCTCTGTGGCCCTTCTTAGAAACGAAGTGCAATTATTTCAACACCAGTATCGACTTACATGCACACACAGCATCTTTAAAATGCTCTATATTTTATTGCCTTGGTCAAAATAGTCCTTAAAGTATTCTTATTTAAAGGTTGATCTTCAGGTTTCTTTGATTTTTTTTTTCTTTAATTTACTTAAATTGCTGGCCAATTAGCCAGCAGGGAACACAAGGAAGAGGTGAGATCTGCCAGGAGGCTTTGGCTGACCCCAGAGGACCCGTGCCAGTGTGGCCAGACTGCAGAGGGGAGATGTGCTGTGCTAGCTTGGCTGCACATCCGCCCACGGAGTTCTCTCTGTAGTGAGCTAAGCCATCAGGAGGACTGAACAGAGGTCCTGGCCGCAGTGCAGGGACAGCTCGAGGGCAGTCTTCCCACTTGTAGAATTGATAACACTACTGAACTCATAGGCTACGACAAAGCCAAGTTTGGAAAAAAAGGAATCCTCTCACTTCCCCGACAAACACGAACCTATGGGACGTCCCCTACCATCCAGGTGGAAGGCGTGCCGAGCAATTTATTCTATATGTCCCCACAGTTTCTTTCACGACATCCGTGAACATCAATAATCGTCGTTATTTATTTTTCCAACCCTTTGTAGCTTCTCTCCCATCTGCACAAAATCATTCATAGGGCCGCAAATCTAATTTTAAAAGCTTTCAAAAATGTGTTTTCACTATTACTTATTAGGTCAGTGCACAAGCATTCCAGGGAGGAAAACCTGATTCTGCCTAAAACTCACATTATGCTCTTTCCAAAAGAGCACTTCCGTTAACAGTCTATGACATATTTGTTAGGAAACCTTTACGGTCATTCCTATTGCAAAGTTTGGAATTCTGGCATTAAAAGGAACATTTAAGGGGAAACTTACAGTCCTCTTTAAATACCTTATAATAATATTTCCAGACTAATAAACACTGCTCCAGTACAGAAACAATGTCGAGGAAGGTGACACTAAGAACCCTAACTTAACAAGAAAACACTGCCAACTTCAGTGTTTCTCTTCCTCTTCAGAGGAAGTATAGAGGCAAATTTTCCCCTCAGAACTTAATCAAAAGTTTCCATAAAGAAGCAAGATAAGTCTCCTCCTCCTCATCACATAACCAAAAAAGAATAATACAATTACAATGACACATACATGAACTACTAAATGCTAACCAAATAAAACAACAGGAGCCACTGGAAAACCAATCATAAATTTCCATAAGAAGACCAAAAACAAAAAAAAGGAAGCTTTTAATCCATTAATCTATCAGTGAATAGATTCCAGGAAAGCACAAGGAAACAGATCCAAATACATTTATTAAAATACAAGGTACTACCCAAAGCAACAATAACTATTTCTGTCTACTTACAGCCTGTAGAGCTTCGAAGTCCCAAGAAACAGCAACTCAGGAAACAGCTGAAGGTGATTTCTGTTCAAACGCCTTTTGAGAAAAACAAAAACAAAGCATACATTACATAGAAAATATTCAACAATGAGTCTGTGATTTGGTAGTGTCATGCCTCATCCTGTATTTCAGGAAAGGGAGAAGTGACATTCAAAAGAATTCAAGCTTTGCAAATCAAAAGTTGGTTTCACCTTTTGTTACCTGACTCTTTAAAGCAATTTTCCATTATATGCTTACTCAGATGATTACTGAGACCTAAACCCTAACCTCACATGGTGTGCAATATCAGTCATCCAGAACATACACAATGAAAAAGGATTTCTTGCCTGAGACTCTAGTCTAGGTTAGGTGAGTTCGATATACAACACAAATACCACAGTAAATGGTAGCCTAAAATAATTCATGTGCTGTCCCAGATGACCCAAATTTTTATCCAAGGCATTGTGGGGAGATGGAAATTTCAATTTTGTTAGCATTTTCTTTAGGTGTGGGGAAAAAAAAGGTGTGAGGAAATATCAACATGATTTGCCCCTATGGGCAAATCCACCAAATCCAAACCTAACCCACAGTTCCTGACCCAAAACTGAAAATAAGGCTGAATGAGAATAGTAGTGGCTAAAAATGTTTAGATCACGATGTTTACCTGATATGACTGTAAATTTAGAGTTTAAAAAAAATTGACTGCAACTCTAACTCAATTAAGTCCTGATGCCATGTAACTAAGTTCTTCTGGACTGTGCACCCTTGCTAAAGGCTAGGTAGATCCTGGCACTGGTACTATGATCTCAGTCCCATTCAGCTCATGTGGACATTTTAGTATTTCAGTAAAAATAAATGTTCACATCCCTGCTTTTCCCAAATTTAAATTACATAATAAGCTGATGCAAAATGTACATTTACATGGTTTACAAGTTGGAAAAAAATGTATAAATTGCTATTGCTCTACAGGAGAGTAAGAAGGTCCAGAAAACTAACATCACTTTGAAGAAAATTGAGTATTAAATATAAATGTTAAGAGGACAGGCAAAAAAGGCATGTCAAACTTGACTCGTTTATCTATCGATCTATCTATTTATCTATCAATCTTGACATATTTAACAGGCTATCGGGTAGAAGCAAAATTCTATTTAATCTCCAGAGGGCAGAACTGGCACTAGTGATTACATTTCTTGAGAAAGGAGATTATAAGGAAGACATTTCTAAGAATTAGTGAATTTCCAAGAATTAGAAGAAATGGCATGTCTGCCTTGAGAAACTTTCAACTCCTGATCCCACTTTTATTCAGGCAGAGGCAATGTGTTGTGTTGTGTTTTGTTTTCCTGCAAAGGATGTAATAAAAAGAACTCCTGCATTAGGTGAAAAATTGCATGAGCTGAACTTCAGAACTTCAAACTCCAAATTGCCATGAGGTAATGATGAAGACTGTAACTCTTGTTACATAAACTCACATTATAAAGAAGTTCATTATCTACAGAAACATTCTCGGCACTTAATAAAACGCACACTTATAAAAAAGTATGCCAAGACAATTAGGGGGAAAATGGTAAAATTAGTGGTGAAAGGGTGGAATTTCTTCCCACTTACACTAATTTTTATAAATAAAGCGTATAACAAGGTTAAATTTAAAGTGAAACCAAAAACTTTTACTTATTTATTTTTCTCTGCTGGGAATGGAGAAAGGAAGGAGTATTACTAAGGAAGGATGACTTCCAGAGTCTACTTAAACAACTGTCATAAAATATAACTTAGCTATGGCCTTGTTATATTTCTTCTCTCAAGAAATAGACAACAAATATTCATAACAGTGGCAATTAGATTTTTTTTTCCTAGAAAAGCAACCGCTCTGGGATTGACTCCCATTATTCAAGGAGACAATCTCAGTTTCTAAAATGGCAGAGATGGGGCGATCACACTGTCATCCAAACTACTGGACTCATAAATATCCTCCAGGATTCACCGGCCGTAACCAGTATGCTCCTTCAAGCCTCCAGTCCCTGCAGAGCCCCCCAGCTGTTTGGAGAGCTTTCCCTTCTCTGTGGGCACTTTCTTACATCCTCTGTGAAGATTCCCTGATTCCCCTACAGAGAGGTAGTTCCTCCGTTGGCTGTATCCCCATACCCTCATGGAATTTGATAAAGAAGAGTCCTTAACATTGTATTATATTTCTTCACCTACTGGTCTGTTTCTCGGTGGGCTGTAAGCTCTTCAAGTACAAAGACCACATCTTTGTATTCTTTCCTTTCCTCTCTGGCACGCAGTGGGTTTTTAGGAAATTCTAAATGAGAACATACTTGTCTTTTTGCATTTTGATATACTTCAGCAATGCTCTCGCATATGCATTTTATATTCAGCCAACTATTCCTCTGGGATGCTTCCTGAGGATCCTGTCTTAGTTTTTATACCACTTTCCAAAGCCCCACCACCAACACTGCTTTCATGTGCCGTATAAAGCAACTACATCCTTTCCCTCCCATCAACCTCAACCTCTCTCCCACTGCCATCCTCAACATCATCTAGAAGTTAAAAGGAATTTGATATGTTTAAACAAATCAGACATTGTGATAAAGAAGATAATTCAGATTGGATGCAAGCAGTGTCTTTTTTTAATGTTTGTTTATTCATTTTGAAACACAGAGAGAGAGAGATGGACAGAGAGAGAGAAAGAGAGAGAGAAGTGCAGAGAAAGAGAGAGAGGATCTGAAATGTCAGCATTGAACCCCACAATGCAGGGTGTGATCTCACCAATTTTGAGATAAGGACCTGAGCAGAAATCAAGTCAGACACTTAACCAACTGAACCATCCAGGCACCCGAAGTAGTGTCTTTTTCTTAATTATTGCTTTCATATTCCCAGCCATTCCTAATTCACTCCAAAAGCAATAGCTAACATATGTTAAGCTTACTACATGCTGATCACTGTTCTGAGAGGTTTACATGAATTATCTCCTTTGTTCTTCAGAACAACCCCATCAGTAGATACTACTGTTACTGCTGTTTAGGAGAAGGGTACACAGCTCAAAGAAAGTAGAGCTAAAACCTGAATTCAGGTAGGGTGATTCCAGAACATATCCTCTTAAACATTTCTCTCAAAGAGACACTGTAAATATTTCTAAATATTAATTCAAAATAAGGTAATACTGAAATTTCACTTCTCATCAATCTTTCCTTGGGAAAAACATAGCTTTATAGAGCTCATTTCTTTAATATCTATGAATGAAACACCTGAAAATAAAACATCTTTATTAACCAAAACTAACTCTATACTCAGCTCACTGTTTTTAAAGACCCATTTAAAATGCCTACTGTTGAGAGAAAAATGAAAATATGTATAGTTTTCTCTGAATCCAGGTAGTTTATCATCTTTTCATGAAAATTACTGTGAATGATCTTAATATTATCTAAATCAACCATGAGTGTAAGACAAGGTAGTATACTAGAAAGGCAGATAATAAATGATGTGATTACATGTGGAGAAAAACAGTGTTAGGTTTTATCCCTTTATAATAATATCAGCAGGCCCCTGGGTGGCTCAGTTGGTTAAGCATCTGACTCTTGCTTTCAGCTCAAGTCAGGATCTTGGAGTTGGTGAGTTCGAGCCCCGCATCAGGCTCTGTGCTGACAGTGCAGAGCCTGCTTAGGATTCTCTCTTCCTCTCTCTCTCTCTCTCTCTCTGCTCCTCCCCCATTTGTGCTGTCTCTGTCTCTCTCAAAATAAGCAAACTTGAAACAAATAAAAAAATACATAAAAGCTTTCGGTACACTTTAGTTCCTGTTCTTTCTTCCATCAGTGCTACAAATAAATGGACATCACAAACATTAAAATAAAAGGTGAAACTCTTCCAAAGTATTCAATTAAAGGAAAAACGTTAAAGCAGGGTTTCTTGTAAAATGACCAGAAATCAATCCCTTATTTTTTTTTTAATTTTTTAATGTCTTGTTTATTTTTGAGAGAGAAAGAGAGACAGCATGACCAGGGGAGGGTCAGAGAGAGTGAGACACAGAATCTGAAGACAGGCTCCAGGCTCTGAGCTAGCTGTCAGCACAGAACCTGACGCAGGGCTCGGACCCACGAACCATGAGATCATGACCTGAGCCAAAGTCAGACATTTAACGGACTAAGCCACCCAGGTGCCTCGAAATTAAACCCGTAAAGAGGATTCTTTTTTAAATCCAGAATTACTTTAAAAATCAGTAAGGTGCACAACAATTTCTAAACAGGGCTGGAATACAAGTAACGTGCCATGACACAGAATACTTGTAAGCAGCTTAAAAAGAAGAGTGCCACAATGCTAATGTTAATGTAAATGAATTAAAGAAGCTAAAATCGGATGCTCCCAGAACAGGAAAGCAACATGTAGTACTGAAGTGTATCTCAGAGAAGGATTTATGGGAGCCAGCATAAATTAGCTCCACTAAGCAGACCAGGTGGGTCAATCACCTATTGTTCAGAGCAAGGACAATTGTGTTCAAGGAAGATTCGTTATCTGCAGCTCTTGTGCCAGCAGCTAGAAACAATCTGCCCACAAGACCTCTGGGCTGACTGAGTTTCTCGGGATGGTAATGCGTGATTTCAGAAAGGTGTGCGAAGTGTGTCTCAAAGACATTTTTCCTTAGGGCAAAGATAAGAGGGATCCGAATGACTGTTTCCTCTGTGTCACTGCTATTTTGGGGTGTGACCTTCAGTGGAGTGAATGATCTTTCTGTATCACACAAGACACCACTGGTCTCTGAAATGCTGATTCTTAACAATCTCAATTTGAAGGGCAGCCTGAGCATTATTGACAAGCACTGCCTCAAATTATTATCTGTCAACTGTGTCTATGTCTTGTCCATTGGTCAAAGTGACACCCTCTTATTTCCTCAACTTTTACCTGAATTCAGTGAGTATCTGCAATCATCATCTCAATTCAAAATGTAAAATGAAAACAATTTTACAAAAGCCAATGGAAAATATATGTCTTGTATCTACTGTTGTTATAAATATAAGGTATTTTAGCAGAGTGTTTGGTCTATAATAAGCATTCTATAAGTGCTGCCTTAATGAGTCTATCATGTACAATCTCCTATTTGTCATACAAAAAAAATGCCTTCTTTTCAGGCAAGTTTCTATTCCTTCTTAAAATGTTTTCATTCTAACATTTTTAAGGCAAAGGTTTTAACATTCATGCATTACAGAGATGGGTAACTCAAACTTCTGAGTAAAACTGCTGCTTCCCCTTTACTTCCCGTACTGCTTGGCATTTCTTTGTCTATTCAGAGCAATTATGAGAAATACTCTGAAACAAACCTTGAAGGAGTTTTTGTACATTCTTTCCATTTCTTCTATTGCCATATGCCATGTAAGAAAATCGGAATAAAAACGGTAATAAAATGTGAATGTACAAAAGTCAAATTTATTGCATACACGTTTTATTAGCTCAAAAAATAAAATAATGCCTAAACTGAGCTCTTGAAAAAACAAGAGAAATGTTGAAATGCATATAATGGTTCTTTAAATACTAACCATGTGACAAGTGTTTTGTGAAACTACGTGCGTTATTTCATTTAGACCATGTACTGCTAGCATGCAAGATACTAATTATCTCTGTTCGATAGATAAGGAAACTGAGGCTTTGAAAGATGAAGCAAACTGATCAATATCTCACAGTGGAACTGAAACCAAAGGGTTCCCAGTTTTGCGCAATAGCAGGATAGTAGGTAAATGAGGCTTATAAGTCCAAGGCATGATTATTGCTAATTAGAAGGAAGAGTTTTCCGATGGCACTCTTACCTAATGTTTCTGATTTTAAAAGGGGGTACAGGAGTTTGTATCTGTTTAGAAAGCATATTCAACTGCCAGCATGCAAGATACTAATTATCTCCATTCCAAAGATAAGGAAACTGAGGCTTTGAAAGATGAAGCAACATCTATAGAACCGGCAACAGAAAATATAACTACAAAGTGCCTATGCAGAGGGGAGTCTGGGCTCTCTTCACCCTGTGCTCACTGCTGGACTAGAACGGCAGCACACACGGGGTGTTCCAGAGCTCCCCACCTGCATCCAAGTGCACGGACACTGCAGACAACAATCAGATATTTTTTTTATAAATGTTCTCTTAAAGCAATATTCCCATTACATCAGTACCAAATCATCCCTATTACCAAACTGACATTCTGAAAACATTTTCCCCAACATTCTCTCTAGTCCCGCAGATATAAATTGCTCTGAAAAAAGATAAAGTGCAGTATATATGAAAGTCCATGCAGAAAAGTCTCTAATTCCATGTAAAGTTGTGAGATTCCGTCTAGCAGGCATAATTCAAGCAGAAAGGGATCCAGCAGGAATGAAAGACAGAATTCAATGTAAAATATTTGACATTCACTGCTTCCACAAATACATTGTAACAGTGCAAACTAAACTACTCATTTCAGGGGAGGTAGAAAGGACACAGCATCCAGCAAACACTGTCACAAAGGATGAGCCCAAAACAGATGTGGGAAAAATAAACAGCCTTGCTGCTTCAGAATTTATAAAATGGCCCACAAAGAGCAAACAGGCCTTCTCACCACCCTTCAACTTCAACGCCCATAAAAAATGTTGCATGAGAAACCCTTTCGGATGCATTCCATGTTCTGCTAAACTTTCAATAGCACACGTGCATTAAAGGCTCCTATGATCAGTCAGTATACGTAATTTAAAATAGTCCAACATCCCTTATAAACAAGTGGGAATAATTCACACTGAACAGATACCACAGATTAAGTGATACACTTGATCATCCAGAGCATTTTTATCTCATGTAGGGTCTACTTCAACCTCTGCTAGTAAGTTTGATACGTTCTTTAAAGACACATTTTATTTCCCAGGAAAATAACTGCCGTGATTTTAAAGTTGGCAGTATAAAGAAGCCAGAGAACAATTCTTTTGAGATGAGCTCGCATTCTTTTCCAAGGAGATTAGCGCTGTTAGTTTGCCCTACTTTAAGAAAAGCACTATGTTATGTGTTGCCTGTAAACTTGTAGGATTAGTCAGAAGAGGGATTCTCCACATTCTTGATGAACGGGATGCTTCCTTCAGACCTGTTCCACAGCATATTCTCTTCTTGAACTCATGTGTAGAGACCTACAACAGAAATCCTGAAGTACCCTAATCCCTCAGCCTCGCACTGGCTGTCACATGCTTAGGAATGGTGGGTGCACACGGGAAAACTAATTCAGCACCACTTTAAATACAAAATTAACATGTCCTTTAGATAGTCTCTCCTGAGAGTGCATTGTTTGTTCAAATTTAGGTTCCATTGTAAAGGGATTTAGGTTTTTCTAAATTAAAATGAGTCTTTTCTTGATATTGGCTTGATAGAAACATGAAAATGTCTGCATGTACAGGTTTCTTTTCCAGTGTTCCCTGCATGGCTTCATTATAATACTTTAGGAACTATTTTTTAAGAAGAAAAAAGTATCTCAAATGACAAAGTTAGTAGGAAAGATATCATTTCAAATCCAACAACAGTAAAACTTGGAGAGTTTAAAGCAATACTTGTTTTAAAAGAACACGTTTGCACATTATTAGTATGAAAAGAAAAGCAGTCCTTGGCTTTATCACACTGCAATTTCCTTATTGTAAGATGACTGTAAAGTTAATGCAAAACCCAATACTCAAGATTTTCTACTGGCTTTCATTAACATAATCTAGGAATATCAGCGTTCTATTTTGGACACACACATTTCATTGCATTTAGGACTTAATGTCCTAAAATTTTTTGTACAACCCAAACAATTTCAACACTTTCTCATACACTTGCTTTCACACTAGGAAGGAACCTGTAAACGCAGAAATTTTCACTGGTGGAAACTGAAGTGGCCTGGGTCTCCTTGAAAGGTCATAAAACAGAACTTTAATGACTGCAGTATAATTCCATAAACTAGAAGTGAACAACAGAATTTTACACAGCCTACAAAAGTTCGGGGCCTCAATATGATTTTTTTAAAAACCTCAAAGACATTTTTCACCAGTCAAAAATCACTTCGAATTAACAATTTTGCATGGAGACTTTATTGCAGAGATACACAAGTATCTTCTGGGAAGGATAAAAACGTATATGTTATAAATGTTCTGATTCTTTCTTGTAGCTTATTCCTAATTAGTTTGCCTTAATTAATTTCCATTGAATTAACTAGTCACATAACTACATTAGATTTCAGTCAAACACCTCAGTTAAACAAACAGGAGACGTCCCAATACAATCTACATGAAGCACATTTCTCAAAGCTTCTGTCCCTTCCCAGATAACAATTACTAGTGGCAGAATGTGGAAATCTGCCACTACACATGTTAGGTCTGAAAGGATGGTAGGAAACTATCAAGACAGGAAGTAACCTGTGGTCATGGTGTGTAACCATGATTAAAACATACTCGTTTTACAGTGATTCATAACCACATTCTGATGATGATCATATTATCTAGTGTTGTTTCCCATACAATAGAAAGGGAGGAGGGAGCGAGTATGGAAGGAGGAAGGTTGTTAATATTCATCTGTTTCTTGACTTTTGACTGATATAATCTTGTATTTATTGATTCTGTGAAGTGCGAAACAATCTTTCATTTTGTAGCTATAATTCTTGGATTTACAAATAATGACTTTCTCATTTGATGCTAAAATTAAATTCAACCTAATAACATGACTGTTTCTTACAGATTAAAAGTTGGATTTCTATAAGGGCACAAATCTTATCTTCTGTTTTCAGATTTGTCTTCTTTCTCTAGATCAAGTTAAAACTCTATCAACATAAAACAAAAAGAAAAAACTTGTAATTTTTAAATGTTCACAAGATAGCCTTTTGGAATTGTTTTATCATTTTAAAATGAAAAAAAAACTTAGATCATATATGGCACACAAAAAATTAATATTTTTATTTTTTTCTTCACATAAAAAATGAAAATGAAGTTACTATAAATACTATGTGAATGGCATTCATAACATAAGCCTGCATTTAGACACCTTTTTCTTACTTAGAATTTGAATGGAAAAATTCACATCTAAATTGCTAAAAAAAAAAACAACGTAAGTTCACACAACGTATAATTAGTTAAAAGTTAATTCATTGATTACTTCCAGTTTCTTACATGGTCTCTTGCAACTTCTTAGGGAAAAAAAAGGCAGTTTTTGAGATGTTGGCACCACCTACTAAAATAAGAATATATCCCATTGTCCATAGTAATTTGTTTATGGACCCCTCTGGTTAGCTATTTAATTTGTATTTTTTAGATAATATACTGAACAAAACCTATAATAGTTTATTTCACAATAGCTTGAATGCATTCATCAGCAAAATCATCTTGCCATTTAATGTATTTAAAAAAATAAATATTTGAAAAGTGTATCCACAATGTTCCTAAGAAATGGTTTTGAATTCCAGAGTCCCAAGGAGATGAATTGGCTGTCAGATAGCAATGTGCTTCCATCAGAGAGACTTGGCAGTTGTAAACAAAAGGAATTTTCTCAGCTTTTCCTCACAAATATGAAATATTTGCTCTCCGCCAACAGCTGGGGTGATTTAAAGAAGTCCTGCATATATATTAGCTTCATTCAAAATTACAAATCTTCCTCCCACTCTGAAACATCTGACTGCATCTTAGTAGAATAGAAAACTGTTCTGAGATGAAGTGACATTCTCAGGGGAAGCAAAAGCGAAAAGCGAGTACCTACTTACAACTCTAATCAAATTTCAGATCATAAGGCATCTGTTTAATACTTTTTAGTAAAAGTGAATCTGTTCAAGTGATATTCGAAGTGGCTTGAAAAACAATGAAAAGGTCTGGTTTGTTCTAGCATTTCTGAAAATATTTAGAACGACAATATAACCAAATTGAGACTGCATGAAAAGTCATCGAAATTCCTTCTATTGGATGTTGGTTAAGGATCCACATATATACGTTTCTGTATGATAGTTAAAAATTATTCATGAAAAAAGTGTTAACATTTGAATTATAATTTTAAATTCTCTATTCCTCTAACTGAATATTTAAATTATATTGATACTTTTTTAAATGGATGAATTAAAAATACCTTTACAAGATACTCAGTAGGAATTAACTATTCATAAAGGCTACGAAGGAGATCAAAGAATACTTTCAGAGTATTTTTATATACCAAGGGATAGGTTATGAACTTATGAACTTTGTAATGACCTTAACCAAATGTTTACCTCGTTTTTATTTCTCTCTGAAAACTAGCTCAAAGTAGTGATTTTAAATTTATTTTAATTATATTCCCTATTTTGTAATATTTACCACCGACAAAATATTACAATAAAATAGACATCCCTGGGTTTAATATTACTTGCGGTGATAAAAAATGATGCCTATATATTTAACATCTTAGAAGTTGACAAGCCATTTTTGTCTACTTAAAATTACACAGAATTAAGTTTTGCCCTTGGGCCCGGTGAATCTGAATAAGTGCTATGCCCAAAATGAACTTTATATTTCATTATTTTAAATAAAATTTTTATTTTTACCTAAAGTGCCTATTAAAGCAGGCATGGAAATTGTTGCTACTTTTAATAGAGCTCTTACATGCCCTTAAAATGAAAACTTACTAAACTTGAGTTATCAAAACATATGAGACATGGAATTCGTACTTCAAATTATATGCTGTGTAATTTATCATAACTATTTCAGACAGACATTTTGCCCTCTGTAGATATAAATTAATAACGGCCCTCAAGTAGTATATACCAATCCATAAGATTCTGTGTCTGAAAATATAAAATACATTTTAAACTCTGAAATCCACATGGCTTTCTTGGAAAAAAAAAATCAATCTTAAAACAACCATGCTTTAATACTATAATTCTTGCTTCCATTTCTACCAATCTTTAAATTATTTTTCCAGGAGAAATACTTAGAAAGCTGCTATAAAATAATGAAAAGAAGTTGTGAATAACTATTACTAACAATGTTCACCATAAGTGATAAGTATCAAAAAGCAAATTTTCATCACTAAGAATTTAAAACATGTCCTCAAGTGTCATGCGAGGCAACAGCATGAAAATTAAAAAACTACTAGCAAAACTTTTCCATAGTATACTGTAAATGCAAATAAAATGACCACCTTTCTTCCTATAAAACCAAATAAAACAAACCAGATGAACATTAAGGAAAACATGTACCTCTCAAAGTACCAAAGCAATGGTTATTCAAGGAAATCAATGTCTCAGGAAAGGGAAGTCTGTTTTTTTTCTTTAATCTTTATTAAAAGTTAGTACTATTGATGCTAAATCCTACAATTTGTAATTGTAAATTAGTCTGCAAACCACTTATTCAACCTTTTATTTCTGTAAAACTTCCAAAGACTAAGACATGAAGTTGAAGACATGGCCCTTGAAATCCAAGTATTTTTTAACAAACACAGTTATGTCATCATAACTTTGGAATTAAAAATACTTACAGTCTCTCCAGTTCTTTAAGATCCTGGAATGCCCCTCGTTCAATGGTGCTAATCTTATTCTCCATAAGCTGACTGAAATGCAAAGTATAACAGGGTCTTAATGTTACCACTCCCCATCTAATAAGCAAGTTTCACTTCAGCCACTGAAAAATTCATAACCTCTTTCCCTTTATAAAATTAAACCGTGCTCTGGTTTGAGATTTAATATGAAATTTAAGGATGGTATATTTGAGAGAAATTACAGAGGGCAAACGGCATCCACAGCACAAAACTTTCATAGAAAATACTAAAATACTAGTAAAAGTTACTAGTCAAAACTCTAAACCTCCGACTGTAGCTTATCCTGAAGGGCGACCCATGACGTGGCAGTTTTGATGGCTGTTTTTGGTAAACTGATTTTGGAGTGAGTTCTTAACTCAAAGAATCCACAGAAAGCATGTCACCACACTTTAATTCACTTATGGATATGCACTGGAAACTGGAATATTTCATCATGGCCAAAATGTGTCTTTTAAAAGATAAACACTCAACACACAATGATCAAAAGTATATGTTCCTTGCAATGTATATATTTACAAATCTGTAGGTAAAAACAGTTTTACATTACATTGACTCTCACATGATGTCTTCCTCACAACAAAGTTAACTCACTAATTAAAAAAGTAATCGTATCGCAACAATATTATAAAAATGACAAAAGGTGTAAAATACAACAATTCAAAATATGACCAGTAATATTTTTATAGAGAAACATCTCCCATCAAAAACTGTGAAGAGTTGGATTGATTGATTTTAAAGTTAAAAATCATATCTAAGTGCTGTTTGTTTTTTTTAAAAAGTCTTTTATATTAGTAATAATAAAATGCAGACCCACTTAAATTCTTTCTAGTTAATCTCAAATCCTAAAAGTGTATCAAATGTCTCACATTACTTATTCATATTGTGGAAGCAATTATTCTACACTTTTATATGCATGAGGCACTTAGGGTATGGTATAGCAAACATTTGAGGTCATTTCTATAATATTGTTTCAATGGCAAGCATCCAACCTTAAAATAAAAGCCTACATTTTCATTAAAAGCTATAATACAATGATAAACAAAAAAGAAAGGAAACCAAGACCTTTTAAAATTTTATGTTTCTGTCATTGGGACAGTTTTTCAAAGTGAGACCAGTAACAATACAAAATATGCAGCCTTTAGAACAAAAGAAAATGCTTCAAAATACAGAAGAACATACTTACAGAACTCGTAAGTGTCTAAGACCAGCAAAATCTGTCTTGGTAATCCGTGTGATGTTATTTCCATTCAAATCCCTAAGAGAAAACAGGAAAATGACAGTTCCATTTTATTTCTATCAAGATCTAGTTAAACAAAGAAACAAATAAAATCTAAATAAAACTTTAAGGTGAAAGATTAAGTCCAATTACTAAAGTAGTTTACAAAGTAAAAGACACAAGGGAGTAGTAACCTTTGAAAGATCTTTTCCCCCCCTAATGATTCTTAACAAGTTTACAAAGTCCATGCTTACTGGCATCTGACAAGAACATGAAGTGATTGTGTTATCAGGAGAAGTCCTCTTTTGTGTGTAAATGAAAGTGCTTTCAATTTTTGTTTTTACAAGGCTGTTGTCTATTAATTTCACAGGTATTCTGCTATTCGACTATTATTGTTAGGCACGCCCCCAAAGAGTTCCCTTCAGGCATGTAAGTGGAACAATTTTCTAATACTACTCAGAGAGAAATTTTTAAAATTCAGAACCCTGTCCTTAGGTGGCATGGTGGCTCAACTTCCTAAGGCAAAGGAAAAAAGTTAGAGTGCTATCAAAGGAGCTGCACTTCAAAGCCTCGCATTTATAGGCATTTACCTTCCAACAATTCTATGTTTGTAGGAAAACTAAACTCTTCATTTGCAGCTCAGGGACCCCCGCTGTGACTGTAAAGTGAAAACTACTAGCGGGGGCAATCATGGAAATAGATTCAGGCCTTCGCATTTTTGTTCGGATTTCAGCACCACGTTTCCTTCCAGTCACCACCCCCTTTTCTGGCATCTTAGGTCAAGATCTCAACTTGCCCTGGTTCCAATCATTTCAAGTAAAACCAGGCTTTGCTGCGGTTTGCATGTTCTCCTTCACGGAAGTAAGTTTTCTCTTACCCCTGACTTGAAAACATCGTGTTTGAAATTCGTATTGAAAGCGCGTACTTTGTCCATGGTAGAATCCTACAAGCCAGCGCTGAGTCAACTGTTTTCTGAAAACTTTACTGGCCCCTCTTCCCATCCCCCAAGGACCTGAAACTCAAATTACTATTTTGTTCTAAGTGCACTCCCTTTTTGTTGAGTGAGACGTGTCCGTGTCTCCACTTCAAGCTGCTCTGAAGAGCAGGCGGTGGCAAGCGCGGACACACAATTCTGCACCGCTTTCTCCCCAGCCCGCTCTCCACGCTGAGCGAAGTGGCACCAACTTGCTCCTACAATTGCTGGGGTCCTTTACGGGCTGTTTGACAGAACGCGGATCCCTACCCTCCCATCCCAGACAAATGTGGTGGATCACATTCGGACAAGACGCCCTCGGTCGGGCCCCAACTAGCCCAGCGCTTCGGGCCAGAGAAGGAGGGAGACGTGGGGGGCAGGCCAGGGAGGCTGCGGGTGGGGGAGCCATTTGCAAAGGAAGAAAGGGCTCAACTCTGGCCTTGAAGCCGGGGGCGAGAGAACTGGGGGGGAGAAGGAGAG
>NW_027551568.1:15474640-15476647 GCF_008692635.1 Crocuta crocuta | reverse complement strand
CCCCGCCGACCGCCCCCCCCCCTTCGCGCCACCCCGCGGCGACAAAAGCTGGGATTCGGCCCTGGAACCACCCGGTAGTGTTGACCACCGCAAGGTGACTCCGTTTACAGAGTCTGGGGGACAGAGTCGCGTCTCCTTTGCCCCGGGCATCCTCGAGTACTTGTGCCTACGTAAGAGGCGCCCCAGGCCCGAGAGAAGTCGCCCGCCCTGGGAANCCCATACTCACAGTCTCTCCGTGTTGCGGGGGATATTCCTGGGCACGCTGCGCAGCGCCAGCCCGTGACAGTCCACCGTGCTGCCCGAGCAGGAGCACTGTGCCGGGCACGCCTGCGGCGCCACCTCGTTCAGGACCGCCAGCACTAACCCCAGCGACAGGGACAGCGTCTGCCAGCCGACGCCGCGCATCTTCCCCCGCCGCCTCCTCGCTCGCCGGCGCGGGGGGCTCCTGCTTAGCTCGCTGTTCCGCGCGGATCGCGCTGTGTCTGAGGCCCAGTCTCTGGCGCGGGGCTAGGACCCCAGAGTGTCCGGGTGAACGTACGCAAAATAATTTGGAAGTGACTGATAATATTCAGGACAGTAGAGACGATACAGGTACGAGCCTCCCACTTCCCCTCCACTCTCCTCCAGCAGGGCAGGCGCTCCTAGGGTCCTGAAGGCGCAACTTGAGGTACTGAGGATCAATTGGCCAGGCCAAGGCTATAAGGAGACCCCAAAGCTGCGAGGAGGGGGTCACGGGTCCTCTGCCTCGCAGAGATCAACTTGGCGGTAAAAGAGCTGGGGTTTCTAAAGGCCGTGTAGATGCAGGGGTCGCTTGAGCGGAAAAGGGGGTGCTCCGATTCCACGGACCCCCTCTTCAAATCCGATCCCAGTGGGGAGGCTACGAGACAGAAGAGGGGTCCTCGACAGAAATGGTGGCCTCGATCAAAGTGGGTTCTCCGAAGCTAGAAGGCGCAAGAACCCCGCGGGCTGGAAGCGGAGCGCGCCGGACGACTGGGCATGGCGCGCGGGGGCGCACGGGGCGGGGGCGCAGCCCGGGGGTCGCAGGGCGGCGCTGCGGGTCTCCCGCGAGGTTCACTCCCGCGGCCTCCCCGCAGCCTGCGGCTCTTGCGCAGCCCGGACCGCTCCTCGCCGTTTCCCGACAGCCGAGAGCGATTTGCAAACACACATGCACTTCGCAGAAGGAGATCTCAGCAATCGCGCCTCCTTCCTGGCGTCCTTGGCGACGCTCCGCACCAGGGCCTTCCCTGAGGTCACGCAGAAAAGACAAAAAGGCAGTGGGGCTGCCGCAGCCGGCAGGAATATCCACTAGTCACCACCCCAGCAGAGGAAATCCAAGACGCCAAGTTGACGACCAGAGCTCCTCCGAGGATTGAGTCGGGGCGGGCTGGCAGGCAGGCCGGAGGGAGCGCAAGGGCCAAGGTGGAGGTGGTCGCGTCTTGGGTCCTGCCGGAGAGTCCTGGGGGATGACGAGGTGGCAGTGGGCCAGTGCGATCCGCTACCCCGAGGAGAGCCCGGAAGGCAGCTGGATGGCAGTCCGGTGCGCGCGCGCGCGCGTGTCACCGTTCGCGTCTCCCGGATACGCCGCAGCCCCGCAGCAGACACCTGATGGCAAAGGTGGACGAAACAAGCGGAGGCTCCCGGGCAGGCGCAGCCCCTTGGCCGCCCCCCGACAGCCGCCCGCAAGCGGGCCCTCCTCCTCCTCAAAGTGCAGGAACTTTTCCCAGGCTTTGGATCCTGTCCCCCACGNCCGCAGTCCCGAGCAGCCAGTCTCCTTCCAGCCCCTTCCCGTCTCGCGGCTGCTCTCCGCGCCTCCTTCTCCGGAGAGGCAAGTGGTGGAGAGGGAAAGCGGCGACAGGCAGCGGGGACTCGGTAGCTCTCCTGGCTCCCGAGCTCCTGGCAAGTGTCTAAACAATAGGACGGACGCAGCAGCCCTGGTCTCGCTGGGCTGCGGGAAGGTGGGTTGTTGTTGTAACTGGAGTTGTTGGCTCGGGCTGCCTGGCGCTGAGC
>NW_027551568.1:15471427-15473830 GCF_008692635.1 Crocuta crocuta | reverse complement strand
AGTTTGCAGGAGGAAGGAGCCTCCTGGGCCCTTGCCCCCCAGCCGCGGGGCCCCAGAGGTGCCCCGGGCCCCGAGCTGGTGGTTCGCCGCGGAGGAACGGGGAGAGGGCGGCTTTGAACGCGACTCATAAATAGCGCTGCCAATGCCTTTGCTGCAGCTTTTGCCACGCAATCCTAAGGGGCTGTTCAGTGTGTTTGCAGCGCAGCAAGACAGAGAGAGACAGAGATTGTGATTTAAAATTAAAAAAAAAAAAATTCTACCGAAATAGATCTGCCTGCGCTCGCAGACACACACATGTGTATTTTTGGGAGCTTAAAAGTTCAGAGTTTTTGCAAGTTTTCCAGCCTTCTCGCCAGCCTTCCCATCTCTGAGCCACCCCCTTCCGTTTAACCCTTTCTTTATAGTCACACACTTCACCGGGCTCAGTTGACATCTTAGATTTTCAGTATGCTCACAAAACCCTAAGGGCTTGGGTGTATCCGTGTGATTTTACTCTCTTAGGAGGGAAAAGAAGAAGCAAATCCCTAGCAACGCACATCGTAACCAAAAGGTTTCCTTTATTTAGGGGAAGATCTGGATATTTTTTCCTCCCACTATGAAAGAGAATTCCCTTCTTGTCTCTTTAGCGTGATGTGTGTCTGGCAACTGCTACCACTCTCCTGCCCCCCACTCTTCTCCTAGCAAAAACCAATGTCATTATTGAGTTGAAATGATAACTAAAGGAGTCAACTCCTTCGCTTGAATGTAAAGCACGTCATCTCCCATGCCCCCTTACAAACCATTCACAGGAAGTGGTGCAAGCCCTTAGCCTACTGCCTGTCTCACAGTGTGATAATTATTTGTGTAATTATGTCATCCCTTTAAAAGCAAGAGAATCTGTCCAACTCATTTTTATATTTCCAGCATCTAACAATATGCCTAACACATAGTGGGTGCCCTGAAAATTGATTTATTTTTTTAAACGTAAGAACGTACTCAATCTGAAATTTCACCAATATCCCTATTAACTTTTTCCCAACTTAAGTTTTCCCACATGTCTTAAATAAGGCCATCTCTACCTATTCATTTTGCTTGCTCTGGAAATCTTAAAGCTATGCTGAGGATATTTCCAAAGAGAGGGTACCCATTAGATAACCAAGTTGGAACTCATTTTAATGCCATAGATTTATGTTGCTCTGCTCTTTTAAAGACTTGAAAACATTTAACATTTATTAACTCATTTGTCCTTCCAGATTTTAGCCTCAAGGTCTGTTATGTAACATCTTTAGGAAGGAGAGGGTGGAAGGCATAGTCACATTTTCTTGTAAGGATCATGAGTTAAAGAAAGTGCCTCTGAATGACCAAGGATTCTTCTACCACCCTACCCCAACCCCAGTGAATTGTCTTTAGTCTGTACCAGCAAATTATGTATTGGAATATGTTTACTACCACACTAATTCATTCACTATCATAACTCTGATACCTTGTCAGCAATAAGATGAGAGTATTTATCCACCACGTAGAATCATTGTTCTGTATTTTAATTGCAAAAACATATTTTTGCATTGCAACATTTGCAAGTAATGCTGTTTATAATGTTGCACCAATGAGAGTCATAAACATGAGTTCAAGTTTGACTCTTTGTCTGGCTCACTTACTGTTGTGTAAAACCAAGAAAAGAACTGAAAATAACATTTGTAGCAACATGCCTACCGGAACAGATTTGAAAATTTGACGAAAATTTAAATAAGAAGCTATGTCCAAGGGTGCCTGGCTGGCTCAGTCGGTTAAGCATCCCACTTCAGCTCAGGTAGTGATATTATGGTTTGTGAGTTCGAACCCTGCTTAGGGCCCTGTGCTGACAGCTCAGAGCCCGGAGCCTGCTTCAGATTCTGTGTCTCCCTCTCTGCCCCTCCTCCACTCATGCTCTGTCTCTCAAAAAATAAATAAATGTTAAAAAATTTAAAAGAAGATCTGTGCAATGTATATCTGAAGAGGAAAAGGAGGACGGCAGTGCATTCCTTAGCAACATGGCACGTTAATTTCTTTGTGTTATCAATGCTTCAGGTAATAAAGGGAAACGTATATGTGAGTGACCAAGTTTCTCATTTTTAAAGCTCTTAGTACAGTATTCCTTTGGTATCATTGTAGGATGTTTCTTGGAGGCCTTGCATGCTTCAATACCATTAACTTCTAGGTCTTCATTTTCCTGGATTATGTTGCTCCCAAATGAGATTTGAATTTCTCTTTGACTGTGCTGTACCCATCCTGAAGAAAGCCTTCTGTGGTGCTTATTGTCACCACATGAGGTCTCCATAAATCCTGACCTGCATTAAACAGAAGTGGAAACCACTAGAATCAACATTCAAGTTTCTTATTATGTTGAGAGAGGGGGAAAAAAAAATCTAGGTTGCTACAATAATT
>NW_027551568.1:15255545-15469957 GCF_008692635.1 Crocuta crocuta | reverse complement strand
GGAGGAAGGAGCCTCCTGGGCCCTTGCCCCCCAGCCGCGGGGCCCCAGAGGTGCCCCGGGCCCCGAGCTGGTGGTTCGCCGCGGAGGAACGGGGAGAGGGCGGCTTTGAACGCGACTCATAAATAGCGCTGCCAATGCCTTTGCTGCAGCTTTTGCCACGCAATCCTAAGGGGCTGTTCAGTGTGTTTGCAGCGCAGCAAGACAGAGAGAGACAGAGATTGTGATTTAAAATTAAAAAAAAAAAAATTCTACCGAAATAGATCTGCCTGCGCTCGCAGACACACACATGTGTATTTTTGGGAGCTTAAAAGTTCAGAGTTTTTGCAAGTTTTCCAGCCTTCTCGCCAGCCTTCCCATCTCTGAGCCACCCCCTTCCGTTTAACCCTTTCTTTATAGTCACACACTTCACCGGGCTCAGTTGACATCTTAGATTTTCAGTATGCTCACAAAACCCTAAGGGCTTGGGTGTATCCGTGTGATTTTACTCTCTTAGGAGGGAAAAGAAGAAGCAAATCCCTAGCAACGCACATCGTAACCAAAAGGTTTCCTTTATTTAGGGGAAGATCTGGATATTTTTTCCTCCCACTATGAAAGAGAATTCCCTTCTTGTCTCTTTAGCGTGATGTGTGTCTGGCAACTGCTACCACTCTCCTGCCCCCCACTCTTCTCCTAGCAAAAACCAATGTCATTATTGAGTTGAAATGATAACTAAAGGAGTCAACTCCTTCGCTTGAATGTAAAGCACGTCATCTCCCATGCCCCCTTACAAACCATTCACAGGAAGTGGTGCAAGCCCTTAGCCTACTGCCTGTCTCACAGTGTGATAATTATTTGTGTAATTATGTCATCCCTTTAAAAGCAAGAGAATCTGTCCAACTCATTTTTATATTTCCAGCATCTAACAATATGCCTAACACATAGTGGGTGCCCTGAAAATTGATTTATTTTTTTAAACGTAAGAACGTACTCAATCTGAAATTTCACCAATATCCCTATTAACTTTTTCCCAACTTAAGTTTTCCCACATGTCTTAAATAAGGCCATCTCTACCTATTCATTTTGCTTGCTCTGGAAATCTTAAAGCTATGCTGAGGATATTTCCAAAGAGAGGGTACCCATTAGATAACCAAGTTGGAACTCATTTTAATGCCATAGATTTATGTTGCTCTGCTCTTTTAAAGACTTGAAAACATTTAACATTTATTAACTCATTTGTCCTTCCAGATTTTAGCCTCAAGGTCTGTTATGTAACATCTTTAGGAAGGAGAGGGTGGAAGGCATAGTCACATTTTCTTGTAAGGATCATGAGTTAAAGAAAGTGCCTCTGAATGACCAAGGATTCTTCTACCACCCTACCCCAACCCCAGTGAATTGTCTTTAGTCTGTACCAGCAAATTATGTATTGGAATATGTTTACTACCACACTAATTCATTCACTATCATAACTCTGATACCTTGTCAGCAATAAGATGAGAGTATTTATCCACCACGTAGAATCATTGTTCTGTATTTTAATTGCAAAAACATATTTTTGCATTGCAACATTTGCAAGTAATGCTGTTTATAATGTTGCACCAATGAGAGTCATAAACATGAGTTCAAGTTTGACTCTTTGTCTGGCTCACTTACTGTTGTGTAAAACCAAGAAAAGAACTGAAAATAACATTTGTAGCAACATGCCTACCGGAACAGATTTGAAAATTTGACGAAAATTTAAATAAGAAGCTATGTCCAAGGGTGCCTGGCTGGCTCAGTCGGTTAAGCATCCCACTTCAGCTCAGGTAGTGATATTATGGTTTGTGAGTTCGAACCCTGCTTAGGGCCCTGTGCTGACAGCTCAGAGCCCGGAGCCTGCTTCAGATTCTGTGTCTCCCTCTCTGCCCCTCCTCCACTCATGCTCTGTCTCTCAAAAAATACATAAATGTTAAAAAATTTAAAAGAAGATCTGTGCAATGTATATCTGAAGAGGAAAAGGAGGACGGCAGTGCATTCCTTAGCAACATGGCACGTTAATTTCTTTGTGTTATCAATGCTTCAGGTAATAAAGGGAAACGTATATGTGAGTGACCAAGTTTCTCATTTTTAAAGCTCTTAGTACAGTATTCCTTTGGTATCATTGTAGGATGTTTCTTGGAGGCCTTGCATGCTTCAATACCATTAACTTCTAGGTCTTCATTTTCCTGGATTATGTTGCTCCCAAATGAGATTTGAATTTCTCTTTGACTGTGCTGTACCCATCCTGAAGAAAGCCTTCTGTGGTGCTTATTGTCACCACATGAGGTCTCCATAAATCCTGACCTGCATTAAACAGAAGTGGAAACCACTAGAATCAACATTCAAGTTTCTTATTATGTTGAGAGAGGGGGAAAAAAAAAATCTAGTTGCTACAATAATTTAGAAAACAATTTAGAAAATTAAATACTCATACAGTTAAAAAATAAAAAGCAAGCATTCTCTCAATCTGCATTTTCTTTGGAGAACAAAAAGCTTATGAAATTGGGACATAGGGAGAAAGAGAATAAGAAAAAGAATTAATGAAAAAGAGGTAAATATGAGTGAAAACAAAGGTGGTAACAGCATTGATCAACAGCAATAGCATCAATCAAATTCATGAAACTGACGGAATATTTTCCATGGCTTTAAGCCTTCATGCTACTATTTTCCATTGTCACAAAATGGAAAATTTTGTGCTCAGGTTAATCACCTAATTTTTTTCATGATAACTTGGCATTTGAAATACAGATATGGAACCCAAATTCATAGAGATTAAGATTTAACTAAATTTTTCTTTCATGTACCACAAGTGCCGAGCTAGAGTTAAAAATCACAGTGTAACAGTAGGTGGGTGCTGTTTTACTAGCGTTCAGGTGAGGACACTGCTCTTTAGTCAGGTCTGATTAAATGGCAGAGCTGAACCCAGAGCCTGAGTTCTCTGATCTCAAATCTGACTTACGCACAACTATATCTAGAGACCCTCTGAAACTCCCAGGGATCAAGGAATCTGTAATTCATCAGGTAGTGTCACCATCATATAGGAGATGTTCATGTCCCTCTGCACACTATTTATGGTCATCTAGTAGGGGAGAGCTAGGTCCACAGCAAGGCACCCTGAGGATATTAGTACCCGAATAGCTTCTGGAGTTGGCTTAAACTTTGAGATGATTCTCTAGGGCAGTTTTTCTCAGAGTGTGGTTCCTGTGTCAGGAGCCTCAGAAACACCAGAGCCTAGAGATGTAAATGTTCAGACCACACCTCAGACCCACAGAATCAGAAAATCCGGGGGTGGAAGACAGCAATCTGGGTTCTAACAAGCCCTCCAAGTGGTTTTGATGCTCCCTGAAATTTGAGAACCACTGCTTTCTCGAGCTACTTTGTGGTTACCTCTGAGCCACTTAAGTATAGAGAATTAAGCAGCACTGAGTGATGGACGGTGCCTGCTGGCTGAGCCGACTTCGGCTTCTCCTTGCCTGGCATTTGACAACTGCCTGTTGCTGATCACCTCTAGGGGGCACCAAAATATTTTCATGTACAGCCCCACAGAGGCAACAAAAGCTTAGGTTCATTTTCCAAAGAAATGGTCTTGAGAAGTAGAAGCAGCTTCAATCTCAGGAAGCTGCCCTGATTATTATGTCTCAGCCAGTTACAAAATTCACCATATTTATGGTTTTTTTTCCAGTTTAATGTTGCGTGTTATGGGAATAACTATACCCACTGTTGAAGATTATTGTGAAGATTAAGATATTATCTGTCAAATTGATACAGCACAGTGCCCAGCATAGAACAAAGTGTTGTTTAAATAAAGGGCAGTATCACTTTTTTCATCATTACTACTGCTATTAATAGGTGAATATTTCTAAAACATTTGAATTGTGAGAATAGATTTTACATATATATTTAGATTAAATATTTCCATCAATTATTACAATGATCAAGCAATTTCTTGTCCTGAGCCCTGGGAAATCCTGGGATGAGAAGCTTTGGGGCTATTCTTAATGAGTAGAAGAAAGATCATGCCCTGCCCCTGCCTACAGTAATCCATCAACAAAAGGTAGTGATGGATACAATTAGTTTCATGATATCATATCCTTTGATATCCTTTCATATCCTTTCACATCCTTTGAAGGAGTGAAGTTGGTTTTTTTTTTTTTTTTGGCATAATAAAAGAGCTTGTTGGTGGCTTAGTAACATTAAAATGAAAAGTTTAAAACCTGAGATATGGTGCTAAGTGGGAATGCTTTGGAAGCTTTGGGTATGTCACTTAGATTTTCTGGCCATAGTTTTTCTCATTCATATAAAGTTGGGATTAGACCAGTTGAACCGTAAACAGTTCCTAGAGCTTAGTAGTTATATATTTATTCAATAATGTCTGTGTTCCAAACACTTAGTTCCTTGCAGGGCCACAACAATCTTCTGAGTTAGAGACTATTTTGATCCCCCATTAAGAGTCAACAAAACTTGGGTTTACGGGAACTCATTCAGTTGGTCAGATTCTTACAGCTAGTAAGTGGCAAAGCAGGAGTTATTCTGTTCTGCTACCAAAAATCTCATAAACATCACTTTGAGAAATACACACTTTCTCAAATTCTATCATTTGACTACACTGTGTAATGACTTGTTTTATATATAATTAAGACAAAAATGGTTTAGGGGATATGAAGGTGGAGTGGAAAAGCATTTGAACACTATGTAGTATACTTAGGCAAGAATAACAACAACAAAAAATGTTAAAGGAATAGTTCATACCCAATAATGCAGGTTAAAAAAACACATTAACATTAAAAAGCCCAAGGGAAAATACACATAAACATTTTAATGGTTTTATGAGGTTAAAATAAATTTGCAAGAATTTAACCATCAAGGGAGAAGTAAATACCATTGTAAATGATTTAAAGTTGCCTGATCTTTTGACTCTACTAAATCTAAAATGTGCCTCCTGGATTGTCACAGAAGAAAAAATATCTTCCATTTTTACTTGGGAACAAAGGGACAGAAACCCCTCACACTTTCTGCAGCCTCCTGCTAGTTTAAGAAAAGTTGACCTTCCTCCTATGGGTCATATCAGGCTAAAATTACAAAGAATTTGCTCTAGTCTAACATAAATTCAAAATAGAATAGCTTCAAATTCCAAGGCTAAATAGTATATATTTTAGATAATACCAACTCTGATTAACAGAAACTATTCATAACCACTATTGGAAAATTACAGTTCAAATTTCATGTTCGCCTGATGGCCAAAAAGCCATTTTCTCAGAGAAAGGGTCACATTAGTGTCTTGGTCTAAGAGTTGACAAACTTTTTCTGTAAAGAAACAGATAGTAAGGGTTTGGGCTTTGCAAGCCAATGGTCAAAATTAAGGATATTTACAGACACTCATAGAATAAAGAGAAAACAAATTTCCACAAATGTTTTACTGATGTAATTAAACACATAACAATTGGTTACATTTCTTTGAAATCTCAATCTACTTCATTAAAATTATGGAATTATTTTTAGGGGGGTAGCGTTTCCTTTATTTGGGTTCCAAAGTAAGTATTTTCTAGCATCATGTCAATTGCTAAGTTATGTATATAAAAATCATTTTTAGCTTACCAGTAATACCAAGCATATGACAGGTCCCAGTTGGCCTTAGTCCAAAGACATGGTTACTCAATGTGTGAGGTCATAGTTTCCTAAAGGGTTATGTTAAAATTCAAAGGGATGTTGTAAAGATAAAAGCTCTGAGCTCCGAAGTGGCTGCTCTGTGACAAGCAGTAAATGTCTTCCTCAGTATTATCTACTGCCCTCTCTATTTCTTCAGCTCTGAAATGCAATTCTGCAAAAGCATTTAAAGAAAATTTAAATTCATTTCATTTTAATATAAAATAAATTAGTACAAGATATGCTGCATATCCATTTCTTGCATGTGCTTATCTGTTGAACCAGATGGTCTTCATATATAGAATGAAGATAAGAATAAGTAACACTTATTAAGTATTTACTATGTGCAGGCATAATTCCAAGTGTTTTACTTTATAGTCTCATTTAATCCTCCTTGAAAACTGTATTACCTAAGAGATGAGGAAGTTGAAGGACAGGAATGTTGAGTAACTTGCCCACATTGCCATGGGGATGAGGCACATGAAGCCAGGAAAGGTAAAGTAGCTTCTACAAGGTTACTCAGTTAGGAAAGGGTAGAGAAGCTAGGATCTTAACCCAAGCAGCCAGAGTCCAAAACAGCAGGCCTCTTACTAATTTATGAATCATAGGAATTTCATGATAATAAAATGAAAATTATGGATATCAAAGAACTATACAAACTGACAGATAATGTCCTAATATTCTTGGTTGCACTACGATTATTTTTAATTGAAGATGGTGAATGCAAAAAACAACATACAAACATTTAGTCAAGAATCATTGCGCTAAATGTAATCTGACTTGAGCCAACCCTTTTTTCTCCTTCTTTCCACAGTAATGGAATTCTTTCATTTCTCTTTCATGACTTAAGATACATTGTCCTTTTATAAAAAGGAACAAAACCAAAGGGGTATTTTCCCACTGAAATGACATCGAAATTCTATAACATATTTTCTATGTCAGTTTAGGAAAAAACATTATATAAAGAAGAATCTCTAAGAAAAAACAGAGTTTAACTTTTCAAGAATCACAATGTCTGAAGATACAGAAATAGCAGTTCAGGTGTTGCTAACTAGTCATATCTTACTGTGAAAGAAGAATCTACTCAAAGCTTCATGTTCTTTCTTATGATTTTAAGATAGCACAACTGAAAAATATTCTTCAGTATGATTGCCCAAGCAATATAATGAAAAATTATGAAAAATAAAATGTGAATGCTAATGCCATTTTAAAAAGTATATCTAAATAAAGTAACTTCTAAAAGTTGGTCCAGGGGCGCCTGGGTGGCTTAGTCGGTTAAGCGTCCGACTTTCGCTTAGGTCATGATCTCGCAGTTCGTGGGTTCGAGCCCCGCGTCGGGCTCTGTGCTGACTGCCAGCTCAGAGCCTGGAGCCTGTTTCAGCCTGTGACTCCCTCTCTCTCTGATCCTCCCCTGCTCACGCTGTCTCTCTCTCTCCTAAAAATAAATAAAACATTAAAAAAAAATTTTTTTTAAATAAATAAAATAAAATAAAAGTTGGTCCATTTATTCCAAATTGCTTTATTTGTGGCTACATCTACTTGGAATTATAGTCATAACACTTTGTCTGTGCATTTGTGTTATCTATATACTCCTCCTCATTAGTGTCTTTGCCAGGACTGTAATTTTTATTTTTATTTTTCTTCCTTAAACTCTCATATGTGGAAAATAAGAGATTCTTTATTATCCTATCTCAAAGAAGTTGTGAAGATTAAGAAAGAAGTTGTGATGGTTAAGTAAGTAAATACATAAAACACTTGGCAACTTCTGGTTCTGAAACAAGATGGCCTAGGCTCACATATCCCCACTTCCTGTCGTCAAGGACAACTAAATGCCCTCCAAATAATCAACAGGCATTAATAAAAGATTCAGAGAACTACAATTTAAAAAATAAAAGACTGTCTAAGAAGTTCAGGAACTGAGGATTGACAGCACTGTGGGTTTCCTGGTAGTCACACTCACTCGTGTGAGTTTCACGTAGTGCCAGGGAAGGGCAAGCCCATGAGAGGCCTCGTGGGGAACCCGAACCCCCAGCTCCCTACCTCAGACATCAGCTGGCTGACCCCTATCCAACCACTGCTGCACAGTGGTCAGGACACCAGCAGACAAGCTGATTCGTCCCCAGGGAAGCACTGGTGGAACCTAGCATTTCCTTGCCCTCCTCCATTCAGTGGCATGAGAGATTAGGCCCAATGTCTGCTGGCTCTCCACTGTCCCCTCATTCCCCACCCCCTGCCACCTGTCTGATGACCTGGGATATTACTTCAGCTCCAACAGGCAAGACCCAGTAAGCACTGGGCAGGAGCCCCAGCAGCACCAGGAGAGCAAATCAGACCAGAACTGCATTGCAAACTCTGGAAACTAAAGTCCACATAAGTAGGCCAGGCCCTACATGCTAAATCTAAACACAGAGACTACAAGCTAAAATAGAAGATTTAAATAGGATGAAGAGTCTCCTAACATAACCAAAATGTCCAAGATGCAATAGGAACATCACTCGCCATACTAAGAACTGAAAAAAAAATCACAATTTGAATGAGAAAAAGACAATTAACTGACACCAATCAGATGGTGAAAGGCGATATCAAGACATTCTTAGGGTAAAAAAATCCCAAAATAATTTGTCTTACAGGTAGTCCTACAGTAAGGAAATGGCTAATGGAAGTTCTTTAAGACAAAAGGAAATTGTAAAGAAAGGAATCTTATAACATCAGGAAGAAAAAGCAATGGAAAGTAAAAAATATGGGTAAAGATGGTATATTTTCCTTCTCTTTTTAGGCTTTCTAAATCATGTTTGATGGTTAAAGTAAAATTATAACATGGTATTATGTGGTTCTCAGAGTTTGTAGAGGAAATAATAATGACCATAGTATTATAAACATGTGAGAGTAAAGAGAAAGGGAGGTAATGTTTCTGTACTTCAACCAAACTGGTAAAATATCAGCACTAACAGACTGTGTTAACTTACGTGTATACTATGTAGTACCCAGAGTAACCACAAAACAAAACAAATCAAAACAAACAAACAAACAAAAATGTGGGCAAAGAGTTAAACTCAAGACCACTCTGGAAATACCAAAATGGAGTTCCAAAACATGTTCAAATAACCCATAGAAAGCCAGAAAAATATAACAGAAAGGAAAACCACTGAAAGCAAATAGAAAACAAAAAGAGAGTGACAGACTTGAGCTCAAACATATATCAAGTATAACATCAAATATAAATGATCTAAATGTTCCAATTAAAAGAAACAGTTGGCAGAGTGGATTGAAAATCATGACCCAACTATGTGCTGTCTATAAGAAACTCTATTGAAATATTACAAATAGGTAGGTAGAATGTAAAATGATGGAAAAATGTATGTCATGCAAACATTAATCAAAATAAGGTAGGAGTAGCTATATACATATCAGATAAAGTATATTTCAGAGCAAAGAAAATTACTAGAAATAGAGAGGGACATTGTATAATGATAAAAGGGTCAACTCACCAAGAAGACATAACAATCCAAAATATTTATGCAAAACTATAGAGATGAAAATACAATTAGCAGTTGAAAGAGGTCAAGGAAATACATGGCGGAGAGTGGATGTGGCCATAAAGAAGTAGTAAGAGGGAGCCTTATGGAGATGGTTCAGTAAAGTATGTTGACTGTGGCAGTAGTTACATACAAAACTTACATAGTTGGTAAAATTGCCTGGAGCTNGGAGAGTGGATGTGGCCATAAAGAAGTAGTAAGAGGGAGCCTTATGGAGATTAAAGTATGTTGACTGTGGCAGTAGTTACATACAAAACTTACATAGTTGGTAAAATTGCCTGGAGCTACACACACACACACACACACACACACACACACACACACACAGTATAACTGGTGAAATCTGAATAAATTCTGTGGGTTGTATGAATGTCAGTATCCTGGTTTTGATATTGTATCCTAGTGCTGTTAGTTGCTAATGTTGGGGAGTCAGGATAATGAGCCCATGGGACCTCCCTCTACATTGCTTTGCAACTTCCTATGAATTGAAAAAAGCAGTCAAAAATCAAAAGCTATATACTGAAGTATTCCATCTGTAAATATTATTGAAATCACAAGTAGGAAAACTAAAATTCTTTATTCCTAAAGAGTAGGAAGAGCTAAAGATTGCATACAAAGATACTGAGGGATGGAGAAAGGAAAGCCCTTGAGGAGTCATAATTACTGACTTTGGACTAGGGACTGTGAGAGAGAGAGGTGTGGATGATCCTGAGTGGGGAACTATTTATGGAGAAGGAGCAAGACTGGGATATGAAGGTAGCTAAAGGCTAAAGCCTACCTCTATAGGAGGAAGGGTAGTAAGACTGATTGGGAAGTGTGTGTGTGTGTGTGTGTGTGTGTGTGTGTGTGTGTAGGTCTGTGGGTGTGTGTGTCTGTGTGTGTATGAGAAAAGGATTTGACAAGGTGTAGGAAGGATTTCCAAAAGGAGAAAGGGTGCTGGCCATTTTGAGTGATGGTATGGGAACCAGAATTGTGCAGGAGAGATATAAAGGAAACGTGTGCACAAAGACACAAGCAGTAAACAGAGGAAGATGTAATATAACAACGGAAGAAGAGGGGGGCTTTCACAGATGGCCCAACAGTTTTTAGTGGGAAAGCTACGATAGCTGAGAACTCTACACATGTAAAGGTTATTCCTGTAACTGTTCTCAATTAACTGTGGGAACTTGTGCAGGTTATTTAAGCCAGCTGAACTTTTGGCTCTTGATCTGTGAAATGATGAGGATGGACTAGATGATTTTTCTAATATCATTCAAGCTGTAACAGTCTATGATTTTATGGTCACTGCATGTAACAAATAGGGAAAATGTGTTTAGAAGCTTTCTTCATTTTAACATCATTGACAACAGAGACTAAACCATCTTCAATGGTTTGTGGTTTTTCACTTTAGGAAAAGCAAAAATTGGGCAAGTGCTGGGTTGAAATAGGTTAGTGGGAACAACTAAAAGGAAGGAAAAACCAAAGTTGCTAAATATTTTAAGAGAAACTTTCCCTGCATGAAAAGCAGTGGGTTTATGTTGCCAAGGAGAGTGATACTTCAATAAATATTTCATCTTTTCATCTTCACAGGGACAAGGGTCATGTTGCCATTTTTCAGTAACATAAATAGAGATTCATGCAACTTAACATCCATATTACATTGCAGAACAAATAGTAGGCAAAGCCAGGGTGGCTATCCAGATGTCTTGATTTCTAGAGTGTCTAGAATCACTTCTACATAGACTCATATACACAAAAACAGTCCTCGTCCATGATGAGATATCCCTACACATGTACTAGCACAACTAAAAGAAAACATAGTTTTCTTGGAAACCACGTTTGGAAAGAATATTAAAAAACTGAATACATGAATTGCTTGTGGGAATGTAAAATGGTACAGCCACTCCAGAAAATATTTTAGCATTTTCTTAAAAAATAATAACAATGAATAAATACTGACCATACGATCTAGCCATCACATTCCTAGATATTTATTCCCCCAGAATAAGAACATATCTCCACTCAAGAGCCTGTACATACATTTTTATAGCAGCTTTACTTGTAAGAGCCAAAACCTATAAACAGCCAATTGCTCTACAATAAAAGCATTAAACAATCACATATCTATATCATAGAATATTATGTAACAATAACAGGGAATGCATTATTGATACAACCACGTGGGTGGATCTCAAAGGTGTTAGCCTGAGTGAAAAAGCTAGTCAAAAAGCCATATACTAAATGGTTAAATTTAAAGAACATTTTGAGAGTGACAAAATTAAAGAGGTGGAGACCAAATTGATGGTTGCCAAGTGCGAGGAATGGTTGGGAGGAAAGAAGTGGATGTTGACACTAAGGATAGCTCGAGGGAGCTTTTCATGGTGATGAAATAGTTCTGTATCTTGATTGCAGTGGTGATTATACAAATCAATGTCAAGAACTTTACACACACCCTCTATCAAATGTGTGCATGTATTTTGATATTGTACCATATTGATTTTGATACTGCCATATAATTAAGATGTAACCATTGAGGGAAACTGAGTGAATTGTACATAGGAGCTCTTTGTGTCATCTTTCGAAATTCCCATGAACCTATAATTATTTCAAAATAAAAAGTTAAAAATAGTGTCAATATCTAGAAGGTGGTAATAGTATTGTGATTAAAAACACTGGCCTTATACTTGATTTCCCTGAATTTCAATCTAGGTTATACAACTTAGTACGTTTCTGACTGTGGCTTAAATGTCCCCTTTTTAAAAAATTAATCTTTAATAATAGGATGATAATGGTACCTATTTCGAGGGATTGTTATGATATTTTAGTGAATTAATATAAGTAAGTTGCTTAGAGTGTGGCAAAGTACAGACGGCTCATTAAATGTTATCCATTATTACAGATAAATGTTACATTATAGATATAATTTTTATAAATGCTATTGGTTCTCTTTTTTTTAACAGCTTGAAAGCTCAAAGATAAATTTTGGGCACTCCATTAGGTATTGTGTATACATTCATGCATGTTAGCTGTATGACAGTCTTCATGTTATTTTCATAACATTTGTACATACCTGTTTGCTTTTACTCCATTGCATTTTAGAACTTTGGGCTATTTGTCTACTCATTTTTTCAGTCCAATTTTACTTTATAAATTTTGACACTCTTTTCTAAATAAGTTTTTGAAATAAGGTGTCGCAGACTATGAGTCTGGAGTTCTCTCTTGTCCAGCAAGACAGCGGAC
This sequence comes from Crocuta crocuta, assembly GCF_008692635.1. NCBI lineage: Eukaryota > Metazoa > Chordata > Mammalia > Carnivora > Hyaenidae > Crocuta > Crocuta crocuta. The sequence goes on along the minus strand of NW_027551568.1, from coordinate 15,457,565 downwards.
ACAGAATTGAATATGAGAGAGGCTAATGTCTGGGAAGAGACAGGAGCCCCAAGCAGGGGTTTCGTCTCCATATTTATTGAGCTCACAAGATATTACCCACGTGGTGAACATGAAGAAAATAAGATCTTACACATGTGAACATGGAGAAAATAATCAGACAGAAAGCATTAATTTGTGTGTGTAGGAAGTAAAGGGTCTGGGGGTCAAGTGGAATTTGTGATCAAAGTACAGCAGTATATTGGTGTCAGATGGAAAGTAATTTTACTCATGATCCCATTACAATATCTCTTTACCTAACCTCAGATGCTTTTGCCTTGCGGTGGCGGCTTTCCTCCCTAAGGAGAGGTACTGGTACAGATGCCAGAGAAACAAAGATAGAAAAGATATAAACCTTCCCCTTGGGGAGCTTATAGACAGACAGACAGATGTCTTAAGACATTAGATGCAAATGTCTTAAGACATTAGATATCACTCAGATACATGTGATGAGAAAAACAAATATAGCAGAAATAAGAAGGACAACACTGCCCTGTGATGCCAAGGAAAAGGAGACAGTAAGTAGGGTTCAAAGAATTGAAAGGAGTTTTTCTGGTGCACAATTTGAATGATGACAGATGCTAACAATGTAAAACCATGACCAAATGCTTTACCCCATAAGAAAATATATCATCTCACATAACAATAAACCCTGAGGCACAGTGGCCCCAGAGTTGGTAGAACAGCTACATATTTATGTGTATATATATATATATATATATATATATGTATGTATACAGAGAGAGAGAGAAAAAAAAAGAGAGAGATTATAAAGAATTCGCTTGAATAATTACAGAGGCTGACAATTCCCAAGATCTGTAGTCAACAAGCTTGAGACCCAGGAGAACCAATGGTGTGATTTCCATTCTGAAAGCCAGCAGGCTCAAGACACAGTAAGAACAGATGTTTCAGTTCAAGTCTGAAGGCAAGAAAAACAAACAAACAAACAAACAAAAACAATGTTCTAGCTCAAAGCGGTCATGAAAGAGGTATTCCCACTTATTTTGGGGAAGCTCAACATTCTTGTCGGATTCAGGCCTTCAACTAATTGGATGAGTCCCGCTACCTTAGGGAAGGTAACCAGCTTTGCCCAGTCTATCAATTTAAATGTTAAACTCATTCAACAACACGCTTACCGAAAAACCTAGAATAATGGTTAACCAAATATCTGGGCACCTCATGTTCCAATCAAGTTGACATATTCCCCAAAGTATTTATACTTAATTGATTCAAGGTGTGCTTGGGCATCAGAATTTCTTTAAACTCCCACATGATCTAATGTGCAGCCAATATTGAGAACCACTTTACAAGAGGGTGGTGTTCAATACAGGAGACTTAGGGAATGTGGAGTCTGGTTCTAGGGTTTCCTACTTTAAGCAAACAGGGCTTTTTTACCACTTCAACTGCCTGACCATCTTAGTTCAGGATTGCTAGCCTTAATACTAAATATAGGAAGAAAAAAATACTATTTCTTCCTCCAATCTGGAATCCATAGAGACAGAGAAATAGGTCATGGGGGAGGGGATCTACAAATCAATTTGCCATTAATAACAGAAAAAGCCATGTTCAATAATAATTTACTCAGAAATTATTTTCCCTTAATATAATACATGTCTTAACATTGGAAGTACAGCAGGAACCACATGAGAAATCTTTATTCCAGAACCAATTAAATGAATAAACACTACCCCGCCAACCCAGGAAAATAGAGACTGTGAGTAATTTAATTGACTGAACACTGGCAATCAAATCCAAATATGAGTCCTTTCTAAAAATACGTCTTAAAACATTATTTTGAACATGAACATATATATCATTGCTTTTTCTCTAAGAAAGTTGCCACTTGAAAATTTCATGTGTGTGCTTATACCTGACAAATATTTCTTATATGCACATGTATGTGACATATGTGTGTATATATGTATATGATATATATGTGACATATGATATAGCATTTTGATATTTATGCATTTGTACTAGTCAGTATTTTAATTAATTTACAATGATGATTTTTCATGTAATTTTATGCTTGATATTTCTATAAACATAATTCAATATTATTAACATTTGCACAAACACAAGACGTTACTGTACAGATATTTTACTTTCCTTCAACTATTTTATAAAGACATTTATTTTTATTTATGGCTCCAGATTAAAACTCTATTAACCCTATCTACTCAGGTAAGGAATGTGAAGAAGTCTTCATAGTGTTTAAAAACCTTTAAAATAAACTCAATTTTAATCACAGATGAAATGGATTCATAAATTGAAACCTGCTTAATTGGCAGTTAAAAGCTGTAGGACAATGTTGTCTCTCTGCTTTTTCAGAATTATGTCCCAGCTGTTTTGAGAAAGCAACCAGAAGATTGAGAGAAACTGCCAAGTATCCTGGGGAGAAATTGGGAGTAAAGAGTCACATTAGCTTCCATTATTCCAAAATCATTGTGCTACCAGCAGTGACTGTAAATACTGTAAATGAAGTAAAAGACCTCAAATGTAAAAGTTAATCTGCTTTTTACTGGGAAAAACATCGCACTTTTCTGGCTGAACTTCAATCAAACCAACACATTTCAAAAATAAATTTGAGATAATATGATTCACAATGTTTCTTCACCAGCATAAGCATTAAATGTTTAACCATTTAATTTGAAGAATGCCTTAATTTTATTAAAAAAGCTATAGCCACCATATGTCACTCCAGCCATCAGGGAAGTCTCCTTTATAATGTAATAAACAACTCTCATCTCTTTATGGCTTATAACAACAAGAGTTATTTCCCTCTCACTTACTGATCTGTTGGGGGTCAGCTGGGAGCTTTACTTCCTTGGTTAGTCTCTCTGGGCTGGGGCGGATGGAACAGCTACTGTCTCAAATATTGCTGGTCTTCGTGGACTCTTACACAGCAGCAAAAAGCTCCATCCTGAAAGTGACTTCCCACTTTCATCATCACTGACCAGATCTGGCCACATGATCCACTCAGCAACAGGTAGGAGAGGGTGTATAATCCCCGCTGTGGTTAGGAGGTTGAACTCAAACTACTTGGAGAACACCATTACAGATTTGCACTTGTAGGTCACCAAATATGCAACTCCCTCTACCTCCCACATGGAAAATGTACTCAACTCTTCCCTAAAGAAGAGTGTCCACATGTCCCATTTTGCCACTGCATCAAACTCCAAGCCTAGACTTTCTGGGTGTGACGCGGCAGACTCCACATCAAAGTTGAGTGTGAATTCTCTTGCTCTGGACACTAATGAATGCAAAAGATAAGTTACTTTTCCATGCTCTCCAAATACCCAGTACTAGTACAGGGACAGAGTAACTGCATTAAACTCTCCCCTTTAGAAAAAGGAAGGATAACAGGTACATGGCAGAAACTAATCTGACTCAAATAATTCTGAAGTCCTACGAGGCAGAGGTGGGGAGGACCTTCCACCTTGGGAAGGGAGAATAGAATGGGACTGTTCCTAGAAAGTGACTTTGCTTCCTCACAGAAGAGTTTCAGATTGATTACTTTTCTCCGTGGTCTTTGGCTCTACCCCATTTGCCACATCTGTGGTGGGCAGTGGATAGGAATACATTTTATTTATGAGTTGAGTGATTTTTCTCCCTCTGCTAGATGCCTACTGAAGGATGGGACTCGGGGTCATTTTAAGTCTCTAACAGTCTCAGACATTTATAATTTGGGCTTATATATTCTCTGTACAATTTTCTAAACAAAGTTATAGGGTTTTTAATCTATTTTGTACAGTTGGCAACATGTGATAGCTGCTCACATTTCTTTTCTGGATATTATTTTAGATTGGTTGTAGGGTTTTTTGTTTCCTCAGACTGCTGCTTCCCCACTTGCAACATAATTGTGGGAGGCAAACAAGGACCTTCCAAAGTTAGGAGGGAGAGCTGCATAGTTAACCTCTCTTCACAGATTTATTTTGTATAATTTTAAAATATACACCATAATAATCCACTCACATTTAACAGAGTGTTAACTTAATCCACTTAATAAACATGACCAGGAGCTCCTGGGTGGTTTGGTTAAGTGTCTGACTTCAGCTCAGGTCATGGTCTTGCCATTCCTGAGTTCAAGCTGGTGTTGGTATCTGCGCTGACAGCAGGGAGCCTGGAGCCTGCTTTGGGTTCTGTGTCTTTGGCCCTTCCCCATTCATGGACTCTCTCTCTTTCTCTCTCTCTCTCTTAAAAATAAATAAACATCAGGGCGCCTGGGTGGCTCAGTCAGTTAAGCCTCTGACTTTGGCTCAGGTCATGATTTCACGGTTTGTGGGTTCAAGCCCCACGTCAGGCTCTGTGCTGACAGCTAGCTCAGAGCCTGGAGCCTGCTTTGGATTCTCTGTCTCCCTCTCTCTCTGACCCTCCCCTGTTCGCGCTGTCTCTCTCTCTCAGAAATAAAAAAAACATTAAAACATATAAACAAACTTCAAAAATTAAAATAAAAAACTCTATAAACATGACCCGACCAGTTTAAGACAAAAGAACAAATGGGCATGTATAGGTCTTTTGAAATTATAAAGCTAACTGTTAAATAAATATATCATATCTTCATATCTCGACCTTAATATGAATACAGCAAAATTGAAAACACATATAAAACTATGGCTTTCATTTATTAAAATAAGGAAAACTATCAAGAACAACTATATTAATTATTATGGATTATGGTTGAGAGCTCTGGTGATGCACTAGAGATGTTTACATTAGTAATAAAAATGTAGATTCATAAAGTATTACATATTTTGAGAGAAATCATTTTTCTTTTAACTAATATTGTTACAGTTAAAAGTTTCACCGATAGTAACATCAAATTAAATTGCCATATAGTGTTTAGGGATTTTTTTTCCTGGATAAATTCCAACTTCAAAAAATTTTGCTCTGCAGAAACAGTAGTGTCTGAAATTGTCATCAAATTTTATAAAGCAATATTTAAATTCATAAATGAGCTATGAATTTTACATGTCATGTTCAAACAGTATAAAGAAGCCCATAGAGAAATGATCAGACCAGAGAAATATTTAAAATATTTTAATTTTGTATAATGAATTGCTATCATTTTTTTAAAAGTTTATTTATTTATTTTGAGAGGAGGAGTGAAAGTGAAGGTGGGGGGAGACAGAGAGAGAGGGAAAGAGAGAGAGTCCCAAGCAAGCTCTTCACCATCAGCACAGAGCCCCATAGGGGCTTGAACCCATGAGCTGCAAGATCGAAACCTGAGCTGAAGTTGGACACTTAACTGAGGCACCCAAGCATCTCAAATTGCTATCACTTCTATTGTAATTTCACCATCTTTTATATTTATATGTAACTGTGTTACTTATGTTCTTTCAAATCTTTAAAAGGTGGATGTTATAAAGGAAATCAAAAAGAGCAGCATTTGTTCAGTTTTATCAAATTTCTATTCTATTCTCTTGAGGCCATATTTTAATTGTTGTTGTCTAAAAGTACAAACTTGCAATGAGTAGTAAATAAGCCTTAGAAATATAATGCACAAGTTTAATGAGTACATATAATAATATTGCACTAGAATTATATAATATGGTAAATATTGTTAGTGGCAATCATATTGCAATATATAAATATATCAAAGCAATACATGTATGCCTTAAATTTACACAGTGTTGTATGCCAAACTTATTCCATAAAAAATAAAAGAATATTTTTAATCTTAAAGTGGCTAGAAATACAAATCAACAATAAAAAGATATTTAAAAGTCCAATTATAAAGGGGCATGGGATTTAATAAACATTTCTCCTAAGGAGATATATTAATTGTCCAAAAGCATTTAAAAAGGTGCTCAATATCATTAGTCATTAGGGAAATGCAATCCAAACCACTATGACATACCACTCCATACACACCAAGGTGACCGTAATCAAAAAGATGGACAATAACAAGGGTTAACAAGGATATAGAGAAACTGGAACCATCATACACTACTTGTGGGAATGTAAAATGATGCTGTTACTTTACAAAATGGCTTGACAGTTCCCCAAAAAGTTAGAATAGAGTTATCATATGACCCAGTAATCCATTTCTAGGTATATATCCAAGACAACTGCAAACATGTCACCACATGAAAACTTGTACCAAAAAACAAAAAACAAAAAAACTTGTACACAATTGTTCATAATAACATTTTTTATAATAGCCCAAAAGGAGAAACAACTAAAATGCCTATCAACTGATGAATAAGTGAATAATACGTGGTATATCCATACAACTAAATATTATATATATANTATTATATATATGTATTTATATATAAAAGGCCAAAATATATATATATAAAAGGCCAAAATATTATATATATTTTTTATATATAAAAGGTCAATATATATTTATATAAAAGGCCAAAATATATGCTACAACACGGATCAACTTGAAAACATTATGTTTAGTGCAAGAAGACAGACCTAAAAGGCCAAATTTCTATTTATATGAAATATCCAAGAAAGATGAATCCAGAGGCAGAAAACAGACGAGTGGTTTACAGGGGTGGAGAGAAGAACAGGGAGTAATGAGCTGTTAGTAAGGGGTTTCTTTTCGGAGTGAGGAAATTTTCTGAAATTAAATAGTGGATATGATCGCACCGTTCTGAATATACTAAAACCTATTGAATTGCGCACTTTAAAAAGGTGAATTTTATAGTATGTGAATTATATCTTAATAAAGCTGTTATTTAAAAAGATGACAAAAAATAGATTATGGTGATGGCTGCACAGCTCTGCATATACTAAAAGCCATTGAACTGACCACTTCAAATGGATGAATTTTATGATATGTGTAATTATCTCAATAAGTCAGTGAAAAGAAGTGGCCAGAAAACAGCCCCTATAGAAATTGGTGATTATTTGTAATATTCTTTCTCCTTTATATGCCTAAAAACATTTTTCTTCCTTGTTCTAAAGTCTTATATTTTGTTGCAATGTCATTTTTTGCAACATAGTTCATGTTTACTTTCTTTTGATTTAAGAATACCTACCAAACATTTCTAATATGTGTTTTTTAACTTCTAAAAAGTAAAACAGCCAAATTTGGATTTCTTGGGGCTTTTTTGGTAAGCTGTTTCTAATGTTATTACCAACAAGCAACAGCTCATGACAAATAACTCAATAGCTCATTTCAGGATTAATTTAAATTTTCACCTGAGATTATGTTTCACTCTTTATTTGAGGGCTGGCCGTCTGTTAGTTTCCTCTTATCTTCTAAACATTTCCTGTCTTGCCTAATGAATTTTACTTGCTTTCACAGTATTGAGCTGACATTATCATCATGTGTCCAAGTGTGTTTATAAGGTCCATATTTTCAATTGGTTTATCAAGTTATTTATTTTATCTCTGGTTGGATTTAAAAAATCACCCCAGAATGTAGTCTCTGAATTTTTCTAAGGAGCATTAGAATCATTTCTATTGGTAATTTGTGGTCTTGTCTCCTAGCAACAAAATCTAACTCTATATGCTGTACATGTTCCTGGGATTTTGGCCCAGATTCTAACTTGTATACACTTTTAATTATCAATTCTGCTAGCACCAGTATCATAAGCATAGAAAATCTTTTAAATCAATGCTGAAAATGAAAGTTATTTTGTAGTTCTTAGGTCAGAACAGGTGTAAAACAAATGAAATTAACCTCATTATTTTCTTCTGGGAGCTCGACAATACTTATAACAAATGCTGGTTGTTCAACGTAACTTTTGTTCCTGGTAAAAAGTAAATTAAGTACGATTTACTTTTTATAATTTACTTTTCCCAATTCTTTGTGATTTCTTGTTTTACTTTATGACTCATTAAACTAGTAATCTCATTTTAATTTCCCAATCTCAGACACTTAGTTTTTACAATCTGCTTTATAAGATCAGCTATGCTTAGAACAAATTTAGAAATAATTTCTTTTTTTTTAATTGCTTTAAATGTTTATTTGTTTTTGAGAGAGACAGAAACAGAGCATGAGCAAGGGAGGGGCAAAGTGAGAGGGAGACAGAATCCAAAGCAGGGTCCAGTCTCTGAGCTGTCAGCACAGAGCTCAACACCAGACTCGAACCCACAAGCAGTGAGATCGTGACTTGAGCTGAAGTCAGACGTTCAACTGATTGAGCCATCCAGGTGCCCCAGAAATAATTTCTAATAAACTGAACTTTTTGCTTTCTTTTCTGTAAATAATGTTCCCTTTGAGCCATCAAAATCATTGTTACACTCAATCAATATTGAACATATGATATTATTCTATTCTATATTGGCATTAATATATTGGCATTTATTTATCATCATTGAATGTTATTTATTGATTAGTGTTCACTCAGACTTTTTGAGTACTAGTAATTGCATTTGTGACTTATTTTTATTTTTTTTTTGGAAAGTGGTATTTTGTGTTTCTTTAAATCAAAATGTGTTTCCAGTCATGCACACCTTCATTAATCAAGGTGAGACTCCAAGATTAGTTGGGAAACATGAAAATTTAGTATCAATATGTAGTAGTGATTTGGAATGCAAATGCAAATGTCTACAATTTTTTTCCATTTAAAATAATTTTACTATAAAATTAAATAGTAAATTTTCTGTCATATATATCCAAGTAAAAAATCATAATCATTAATTTGAGTGAGATTGTGTTTTGCTAAAAACACTCTCATGCTGTCAGGAGGATGTGACAGCCATTTTCTGAGATCATGATCCAAGAAACAGTAACCCTGCAGAGATTTTTATCTTTTTCCTTCAAATTGCTTATTTTATAAATGTATTTTTCATCATCCTTTAATGACGGGGCCAGAGTGGTATTTGTTTTCTCTGAATTGTGAAACTGATGTGAACAATTCTTTTTCATTCTCATTGTTTTGAGCTGATATTCACATGTTCAGTGATTCAAGAACATGAGGTGGTGGATTTGATCTGACCTGTTTAAATGGCTGATTTGACGGGTAAAAATTTCTTGCTCATTTTTAATGTTTTGATCAGTAACTCTTAATTAAAGACTATGTAAGGCCTCACCACAAATTTTATGCAAAGCATTTTGAAGGAGAGTCAGTTCATGTTATTGTTTCTAATTTTTTTTAAATTTTAAGCAGATAACTCCTTTGAAGACTTTCCATTTTCTGTTTTTCTTTTTCTGATCTGCACTTTTATGTTATCTCTTCCCATCACAAGCTCAACTTGTACATTCTAAAGAATTAAAAATAAAGTAGCTTATTATTCAAAATTTGCAAAATGTTACACTTCCTCCAGAAGCATAAATGAAAGAAAATGAAAAACACTGAAAATTATAATTATGTTTTCAAGAAGTAATTTTTGCAAAATATTCAAAATTTTATGTTAAATTTTAAAGAAAGAGAGTCTTTTGCTACATAGGTTGTACACTGAAAATAAGAAATTTTAAATCACAGGTATTTAAAGCAAAATTAAAAGCAATTCTAGCATTCAGTGCCCATCCAAGTTGTCAACATAAAGGGTCAGTGTCAGGGTGCCTAGGTGGCCCTGTTGGTAAAGCATCTGATTCTTGATTTTGACTCAGGTCATGACCTCACGGTTCATGAATTTGAGCTTCACATAGGGCTCCAGGCTGACAGTGTGAGTCTCCTTCAGATTCTCTCTCTCCCTTGGTCTCTGCTCCTCTTTCCGCTCACTCTCTCTGTCTTGCTCAGAAATAAATAAATAAACTTAAAAAGTTTTAATAAAAAAGGATCAGCATCATGGTTTACATGTTATGTATGTATGTTTGTAAATATATACACAAACATTTATATGTGACATATAGAACATATACATTTTATAGTAATNTGTCTCACGTTCAGGTCCTTTATCCATTTTGAGTTTATTTTTGTGCATGGTGTGAGAAAGTAATATGAATGTTTTAATATTGAGAAGTGTTATTCAGCTATGAGGAACCCAGCCATGTGAACCTATGCATGGTTTACTCAGTGTTATCATCTATGCTCCTTTCCCAATATTTAGAATGGTATATTCATGTGTTTTTGTAGTATTTTCTGTAGTACACTTGTTGCATAAATCTCTGAATGACAAGGGAAGAATTCAGTAACGTCCAGGCTTACAGTGCTATTTGCTATGTGCAACTGACATTATTAGTTTATTGCTTATTTGTATAAATTTCCCTCCTAAACATACTCAGATATTCATTTGGGTATTCCCTCCCCTATGCAGTATACAGGAATGGAGAAAAGATGACCATCATCACCAGCTCTGGGGACAGTCTCTCATTACCTCACATAAATCATCATTTTCCAATTCCATGGTCTCACAACCATTCAGAATTAATTTCAGACTCAGGCTTTGAATGGTAGGGCAGAAGTTTTCTCTCTCGCACTGGAAAAAACAGTTGACATCTAATTACCTATGTAACTTCCAGCAAAGCTGGCAGCCAGTCCTACAAACTCTAGGGGTACCTGCCTTAAAATTAAAGGAAAGACAAGATGAAATGCACTCACGTGTGCACCACTTCCTGATTCGCCAACCCAAGAGCACCACAGGTATCAACCATGGCCAAGAGGATGCACTCTCCTTGGAATTTCAAACTTGATTGCAATGACACATAGTGCAAATGGTTGCTGCTCATCCTTCTGGGGACCAGCTCCTACAGACACTATCTTCGGATTCCTCCTATAGAGATCCCTGAATCCATTCTATTTCCTTTTCAAGCTTGATTATTCAGCTTTTCCTTTGATCCTTTGAGTTGTGTTCCATCTTTGTAACAAATTAATTTTTGGCTTAAGTTAGAGTCTTTAATAGTTCAGATTATCATTTAGCAAATATTCTCTTTCCTTTCCCTCTCACTATAGGCACAACATATTTCCTCATTCTATTGATATTGAGCTTGGCTGTGTGACTTGCTTTGGCTAAGGGAACCAAGCCCAAGCCAAGGCCAGCATAGGTCAGCCACTTCTCAGCTGATCTACAGCTGTGTGAGCATGGAAAACTAATTATTGTTTTGACCTACATGTTTGGGGAAGATTTGATAAAATATGTTATTGTGGTAATATGTGGCTCTTGCTATTTATGTTACTTGTAAATACCTGACCTTACTTTCTTTTGCAAAATCACCATTACAGAGGGGTGAATCACCATTATTAGAATGAGAACCCTCACCGCCAAATTCACCTCTAGCTCCTGCTATGAGAGAGGTCTATGTCCAAAGCATACCTGCTGTGTGACCAAGACACCAGCTAAAACCCAGCAGGTAGTTATCCAGTACTTTTTATTAAGCAATAGCTGCACCTAACTCATCTCTCCAGAAATCCTGTTAGTGGGCTGTGAAAAGTAATACAGATATGAGCAATGCCACTCTTAAAGAGTTGTTCAGTAAAAGCACATTTAGATCCATCTTCTTAAGTAAAACATGTTGCTCTAGGATTCCTCTAAAATATTCAACTTGGGAAAAGCAGCTAGAAGAGACTTTAAAAAATGTTTTTAAAATGTGTTTATAGAAGCATTCAGAGCAGGTAATCAGATGCTGTTTCTATTACCACATGCTTAGTGGACTGATGGTTACACTATTTGCAATATTTAGATATTTCTCAACCTCTAAACTATTAAAATTTCAAGCCAAAGTAGTAATTCTTTACTTAAGGAATAAAGTTTAGTGATTTATTAAAGTTATCTAAAGATCAGCATAGATTAGAACACTGCTACAGAGCACAGGATTGCCCTGGAGAAAAATTTGTACTTACACCTCACAATATTTGCTCCACCAGGGTTGGCAAGGTTATCTCTTATGACTTTTGACAGAAAGTAGCATTTTATGGTCTTCTCCCGGAATAACCTACTTAACAGAATTCTACTTGTGCTTCATACTTATAAACTGTAATGAGGTAGACACAGTAACTCTATATTATTCACCTTTAGGAGTGACAAAAATGCATAGACGATGCAATTTAATTAGTAATTATTTGTGTTTGGATTTAGAGTTCATGTAGTTGAACAAACATGTTCGGAAAGGATGTAAATATGGGCTGTCCATCCTGCTATTTTAGTTAATGTATATCAAAGGTGGAAAGGGGAGTCCTAAAGTGGTTCTGAGTAACCAAAAATGACTCCATAAATTAGCTTATGATTCCACATTTCTAGACTTATGTGTTTACTATATTTGAAGTATCAAATTCTGTAATTCGATCTGATACTCTGTCCCAGAGAAAGCTGCCCATTGCCTCCGAGATGGGTTCAGAGTAGCCTTCAGGTGGTTCTTTGTGTCCAGTAGGTCCAACCAGATGCTCACGGCTCGTTACTTTCAAACATGCTTGCCATGACTGTTCTCAAGTTTTTTAATGATCACAATACTCTAAGTTGGACTGTATTAGTTTTATGCTGCTGCTGTAACAAATCACCACAAACCTAGTTGCTTAAAAAAACACGCAACTTATTATCTTACCCTTCTGAAGGTCAGAAGTCTTAAAACCAACATGCAAGTAGGACTACATTCCTTCTGGAGGCTCTAGGAGAATGTTTTCTTGACCTTCTCAACTTCTATAGGCCATATGCAGCATTCATCAGCTTATAGTTTCTTCCTTCATCTTCAAACGTAGTGGTGAAGCATCTTCAAACCTCTCTCTGACTTCTTCCACTGTCATCTCTCTTTCTCTGACTCAAAATACACTATAAACTTAAAAATTACCGATACTTTTTTAATCAAAATTTATCTTGAAATAATTTGCAAGTTTTAAAAATATTTTGATGTTTATTTATTTTTGAGAGACACAGAGACAGAGTGTGAGCAGGAGAGAGGAAGAAGGAGAAGAAGACACAGATTCCAAAGCAGGCTTCAGGCTCTGAGCTGTCAGCACCGAGCCTGATGCAGGGCTCAAACTCACAAACCATGAGATCATGACCTGAACTGAAGTTGGACACTTAACTGACTGAACCACCCAAGTGTCTGATTTATAAGATTTTTTTTGAAAGTTTTTTTTAATGTTTTATTTATTTCTAGGAGAGAGAGAGAGAGACAGCGTGAGCAGGGGAGGGTTAGAGAGAGAGGGAGTCACAGACTGAAACAGGCTCCAGGCTCTGAGCTGGCAGTTAGCACAGAGCCCAACGCGGGGCTCGAACCCATGAACCACGAGATCATGACCTAAGCGAAAGTCGGACGCTCAACCGACTAAGCCACTCAGGCGCCCCCTGATTTATAAAATTTTTGAGTAGTGTTCACTGTGAGGTAGCATATCACTAAGAAAAAGTCAATTATAAGGAATTTATAGATTAAGTATATATATCCGTTAGTAATAGAAACATGAACGAATTATATTTAAATGTCAGTGCATACAGTTCTTCTGGTTTAGTTAATGGAAAAGTATAAGTCCCAAACATATAAATATATGTTGCCACATACTGTAGAATTGGTTGAGCATTTACAACAGAACTAAAACTGATAAAGCCAAACCAATATACAGTTTTGCAAGAATAGCAGCAGAGGAAACCATCACCGGTCTGGTAACACTGATTTACTGCTAACAGAGTGTCATTTCTGAATAGCTCAGAAATATTCTGACTACTTGTGTGTACATGCAGTGGAGAATGAAACTTTGTCAAGCATTTCCTGGAAGCCAGATTTCTTAGTATTATACCATACTAGAGTATTTCGGAAAGCTCTTTGAAATGAGCTACTTCTAATACACTGACATTTAATAACTTAGTAGATACTAATAAGTAGCCCTTAGTTGAATGCAAATCAGTACAGTTCTGAAATGTGAGCTATTCACATAATGAAACCTTAGAAATTATAACCCTTATTTGAGAACAAGCTTAACCCACCTTGAGGATTCTTGTGCCTTCTAACATTGTCATTTTAAAATCCATTACTTTAGATACCAACCTTGCTTCTTCTGGGAATTCCCTTCCAGTCCTCATCAAACACTCCATTTGGTGAATTCCTTCTCATTCATAAGAAATCAACTCAAGCATTGCTAAGCATTTTCTTCTGTAGGATCTCCTGCACTCCACTCCCTTCTGTTAGTACTGACAACACTGAGTTCTTTAGGGGGAGGGAACCTCATGTATCCATCTTTGTAACCCAGCACCTCTGGCAGTACTGAAATAAGGTAGAGGTTTAACAAATATTTAGAGAAAGAAAAGTATTAAGGAATGATTAAATAACATTAATAGTTGACATTTATAGACTAATTACTGGATGTCAATTACTCTTCCAATTGTTTTACATATATTTTACAATAAAAATACAATATGAGGAGGTGAATTCCCTTTTAAGGATAAGAAAACTGAGGGACAGAGAGATTAAGTAACTTGTTCAAGGCCATTTAGAGGTGGGAAAAAAAGAAGGAAAAAAAAAAGGAAGGAGACTGGGAAAGAGGAAGGACTGGGAGATTTTTAGCAACCCTTTGATCCCACTGACTGGAACCCACAATGTATTTTACAGTGGTTCTAAGAGCTTTCCATTTTTCCTCATCTTCTTCGTGCCTCACCCTCCTCATTACCTGCATTGAGCTCTGGACTATCATTTTAATCATTTGCTCACAACTTTCTCATGTGTCCTACTTAGCAAGATCCAACGNCTTCGTGCCTCACCCTCCTCATTACCTGCATTGAGCTCTGGACTATCATTTTAATCATTTGCTCACAACTTTCTCATGTGTCCTACTTAGCAAGGTCCAACATTGATTAAATCCAATTCTTTGCCTGCTCTATATCCACATCTATATATAGATAAGAGAAAAGGGAGCATGACTTGGGGAAAAACAAAACAAAACAAAACAAAACTGTGTTTACTGAGACATTATTTTATTTATTTATTTATTTATTTATTTATTTATTTATTTATGTTTATTTGTTTTGGAAAGACAGAGAGAGACAGAGCATGAGACATAGAGAGGGGGAGACACAGAATCTGAAACAGGCTCCAGGTTCTGAGCTGTCAGGACAGAGCCTGATGTGGGGCTCGAACTCACAGGGCATGATATATGACCTGAGCCAAAGTTGGACACTTGACTGACTGAGCCATCCAGGCACCCTGGGATATCACTTTAATATCTACTTTTTAATGTTTATTTATGTTTTGAGAGGGGGAAGAAGAGCAGAGAGAGGAGACTGAATCTGAAGCAGGCTCCAGGCTCTGAGCTATCAGCACAAAGCCTGACATGGGGCTCAAACTCAAGAGCCATGAGATCATGACTTGTACTGAAGTCGGACCCCCAACGGACTGAGCCACCCAGGCGCCCCTAAGACATCACTTCAAATCCATGATAACTAACCTCAGTTGACACTACTCTACATCCTTACTCTAGATTCTTCCTCTTCTAGGTAATTATTCCACATCTTCTCTCTCCTTTCAATCCCCCATCTCTCCCCATTTCTCATTCTAAGATGATCTTGTTCCAATTTATAGTGAAAAAGAGAACAGCAATCAGAGTGAACTGTCATAGAACCCTAAAATCACATCTACCCAACTTCTAGTTCTATCTGTATAATGTGCCTTTTTTTGTTGTTTTTACAATGGAAGAACCACTTGTAAGGAAGGCCAATTCTTCTATGTATGCTTCATATACCCTCTTCTCACCCACTTGGGAATTAAGCTCCAATAATCTCCCTCTCTTTGTGGCATTATCAGTGTTTTCTCTTTATTTGGATTATTGCCACCAGCATATAAGCATGTTGCAATTTCTCTCATCTAAACAAGAACAAATTTCAAAAACCTGTTTGACCTCTCAGCACCTTTCAATTGTTCCCCTTTAAAGCAAAGCTTCTTGAAAGATTGCTCTATGCTTGCTGTTTTCAATCCCTCTCCTATTTGCTCTTGAACGTACTTCAGTTAGGCTTCCCCCTGCCCCCACAACTCTGTAGAAGAAACTATTGTCAGAGTCCTATGACCAGTAGGCGCTAAGTCCGGTGAATTCTTACTCTTCATCTTAGCTAACCCCCCAGCAGTATTGTATTGGCCAGAGCTGATCACGTCCTCCTTATAGAAATACATGCGTTGCTCCCAGTCTCCTTCTGTTCCATTGGAAGCTCAATCCCATGATCCTTTGCATATACTTCCTTATCATACCCTTCTTGACCTCCAAATGTGTGGTCTTCAAACCCTTTTTCCCTGTACCTCTTTGCCCAATTTTAAAAGCTAACATCAAAATATTTTCATCTTAAGATTAAATAGTTGCAAAAAGATAGAAGTGCTAACATATTTTACATGTGGTCATTTCACATAAAACTGTTGACATCACACTTGCAAATATACCCAGTGAAATCTTACTATGGTAGCAGTCTAGCACACATCTTTATTTTAAAGTACGTGAACATGCAATATATCCTGAAATATGAAATTATGATACCACCAGCTTTGTTCTTCTTTTTCTAAATTGCTTTCGCTCTTCAGAGTCTTTTGTGGTTCTGTACAAATTATGTGAAAATGGGGATTGCATTAAATCTGTAAATTGCTTTAGGTAGTGTGGACACCAACAATATTGGTTCTTCCAATCAGTATAGGCTAACTTTCCATTTGTTTCTGTCATCTTCAATTCTTTTATCAATATTTAAGTTTGATAGTTTTCAGAGTCAGATATTTTTACCACTTTGGTTAAGTTTATTTCTAGGCATTTTACTATTTTTGGTGCAATTGTAAATGTGATTGTTTATTTTTCTTTCTTTTTAAAAAATTATCTTTTACATTCCAATTAGCATTTTTAATTTTCATAATTTCTGTTTCTGCTACTTCATTATTAGTGTATAAAATGCAACAAATTTCCGTATATTAACTTTGTATCTTATAGTTTACTGAATTCATTTTTCCAGTGGTCTTTTGGTGAAGTCTTTAGGTTTTGTATGTATTTTCTCATATTATTAGCAAATAATGAAAATTTTACTTTTTCCTTACCAATTTGAATGCCTTTTATTTCTTTCAAGTATTTCAAGGTATAATACAAAGTTGAAGCAATCAAAACAGTATTATACTGACACAAAAACAGGCACATAGAAAAATAGAACAGAATAGAGTCCAGAGATAAGCCCACACTTTTGTGATCAATCTACAACAAATAATACAAAAATATTTAGTGGGAAAAAGTTGACCTCCTCAACAAATGGTTTTGGGAAAACTAGATAGGTACATGCAAAACAAAGAAGCTGGACCACTTTCTTACACCATACATAAAAATAAATTCAAAATGGATTAAAGACCTAAATGTGAGACTTGAAATCATAAAATTCTTAAAAGAAAATATAGGCAGTACTTTCTTTGACATCAGCTATAGAAACTTTTTTTAAGATATGATTTCTGTGGCAAGGGAAACAGAAGCAGAATAAATAAAATAAGATAAAATAAAATAAAATAAAAAACTTGTGCACAGCGAAGGAAACCATCGACAAAATAAAAAGAAAACCATCTGAACAGGAGAAGGTATTTGCAAATTATATATCCAATAAGTGGTTAATAACTAAAATATATAAAGAACTCATACAACTCAACACTAAAAAACAAATAATCCAGTGAAAAATGGGTGAAGCATCTGAATAGACATTTTTCAAAAGAAGACATACAGATGGCCACCAAGCATGTGAAAAGATGCTCAACATCACTCATTATCAGGGAAATGCAAATCAAACACACAATGATATATCACTTCATACCTGTCAGAATGACTAGAATAAAAAATACAAGAAGTAAGAAGTGTTGGCTAAGAAGTGGAGAAAAAGGAAGCTTGTGCACTGCTGTTAAGAACGCAATTGGTGCAGCCACTGTGGAAAACAGTATGGAGTTTCCTCAAAAAATTAAAAATAGAGCTACCATATGATCCAGCTCTACTGGCTATTTACCCAAAAAAACTGAAAACACTGATTTGAAGGGATATATACACCTCATGTTTAATTGCAGCATTATTTACAATAGCCAAGATATGGAAGCAACCCAAGTGTCCATCAATAGATGAATGAATAAAGAAGATGTGATATACATCTCTAGCCCATGCATTTCTCTTAACTCCAGATGGACATATGCAACTTGATATTTTCTTGATATATAATTATATATACATATCGTTGTTCAGTAATAAAAAAGAAAGAAATCTTGCCATTTGCAACAACCTGGATGGAGCTAGAGAACATAACGCTGAGTGAAATAAATCAGTCAGAGAAAGACAAATACCCTATGATTTCACTCATATATGTAATTTAAGAAAAAAAACAAACGAATAAAGAAAAAAAGAGACAAAAAAGCAGACTCTTAAATACAGAGAACAAACTGGTGGTTGCCAGAGGGGAGGTGGCTGGGGGGGGGGGGTAAGGAGGAAATAATTAAAGGGGATTAAGAGTACATTTATCTTGAGGAGTACTGAGAAATGTATAGAATTGCTGAATTTTTATACTGCATACCTGAAACTAATATAACACTGTATGTTAATTATACTTGAAAAGTAAATAATCTTTTAAAGTACATGAACATGATTTTCTTAGTAGTAGGAATTTATAAACCATTCCTTTTGTTCTCAAACTATTACTTCCATTGCATTCCCGTCATGAGATTTTATTCTAGTGTAATTTTTGATTACTCATATTGAGTTGAGGACATGGACATCGATTTTTCAAAGCTATCTCAGCCTGAATATCGTATATATTAGAATATCCTATGTATATTCCCAGGATACCCATTTTCCAGTTAGAAATCCTCAGTTTACACATCAGTGTTTCTAGAGCTTTGCCCTTGAACCATTTCTCTGTCTTATTATACTCATGTATCCAATCTCATGACATGACTTTACATTACACACACACACACACACACACACACACTGAAGCCTCCTAAATCAATATCTTTAACTCTGACATCTCTCCTAATTTCAGATGGACATATGTAACTTGAAATCTATATCTCCATTTGGATGTCTAATAGACATCTCAAAATAGATACTGTAACTTGAACATACCAGGCATACCTTTGCTTCTGAGTTATTGTTTTTGATTGCTGGATATACACCTCTTTTTCCCTGAGAGACCTGCATGCCCTATTCCTTCCCTTCTTTCAAGTCTTTGTTCAAATATCACCATATTTCTTTTTTATGATTCTTTATTTTTTTTAAATAAGCCTACTGCCCAATGTGAGGCTTGAACTCATGACCCTGAGATAGAGTTACATGCTCTACCAACTGAGCCAGCCAGCCACTTCTAATATCACCATGTTTCTGATGCCTCCTCTAAATGTTTTCCATATAGGGGTACCTGGGTGGCTCAGTTGGTTGAGCGTCCGGCTTCGGCTCAGGTCATGATCTCACTGTTCGTGGGTTCGAGGCCTGTGTCGGGCTCTGTGTTGGCAGCTCTGAGCCTAAAGCCTGCTTCAGATTCTGTGTCTCCCTTTCTCTCTGCCTCTCCCCCACTCTCTCTCTCTCTCTCTCTCAAAAAATAATAATAAAACATTTTTTAAAAATTTAAATGTCTTCCATATAGCAAACATCCTTGTACCTACCTACTGCACACTGTGTCATTCTTGGCTTTATTTTTCTCTAGAGCCCTTATCATCAGACATCTTATAAATTTTGCTTATTCATTTTTTTGTATATTTCTTCCCACTAGACTGTAAGCTTCATGAAAGTTGACTTCTGATTTGTTCATTTTCTTCTATATTCTCAGAACCTAGAAAAGTGTCCTGGATATGGTAGCCACTTAGTAAATATTTACTAAACTGAAGAATAAATAAATAAATCATTAATTAGATATCGACAAAATAGCTCATACTCTCTGCAACAGGTCTATGGGCTGCTTGGAAGTCAAGCTTACATGATGCTGATGAAAAGGATATGAATAGTGCAACAAAAGGGGAACTTCCATTATAAGAATGACCTGTCAAAATGAAAGGCTGATATATAGCAGCATAAAAAGAAATGAATGTCAAATCCACCTGAGTTACTACTGAGAAAAATGTAAATATTCATGGAACAGTGACAGGAGGGTTTGTACAACTGACTACTTCCAAGGGAAGAACAATGAGTCTGCAATACTGAAGGTGTAAGTTCTTACACAATGACTATAAGAATCTTATCATCTGACATTTGAGCAATCAGGTCAGAAAAGGGTTTTAACTGGTAACAATGATGAAAAGTAGATGTCTCTATTTTTTTCAAGTTTCGTGATCCATTCTGATTTGATGAATATGAGCAATGATGCCAAGTGTTGTAGAAAAAAAAATCCGAATGTCAAAGATGGAATATCTATGCTTCAATGGGAAAAAGAGCTGGCATCATAAATTTATTCTGAATGAGGATATTAGACTGTCTGAACTTTCAGAGTAAGAGCCCTTCAGAGAAATTACCTTACTGCATTGCAAACTTTTCACTTCATTCCTCATGTCAACTAAATTGGCATTTGAATATTTGATCAGTAAGAGAAACTGGCATATTTTGGAATCAAATATTTTCTTCTATTTGTGTCATTTCTTGTGCAGAGTCTGAGGCACGGGAATTTTTCTTCGTGCACATTTGGATCATTTTGACAACTCTCTTTTCTATAATTTCAGTGGTGCATTATGGGGCTTTGACTTAATAAAGGCTGAATGCTTCTCCCATCGGGTTGCAGCCATATAACCAATGTATAACTAGTGATTCACTGCCGTAAGTGGGGCTGGATTTCATAATTTTATGAAGATTTCCCTAGAAGATCTCTCATACTTTACTGCTTAATCAATTGCTCTGAAACTGGCTGATAACACTGCTCCCCGCAGGCTGCCTGGGACATTATATCTGAATTTTGGTCGTGTTCTGTGCTCTTAAACATGCAAGTAGTTTTTAGCGTGTTCATCATGCTACTGTCTACATGAAAGGTCAATAAGTAGATTCGCCTCCTTAAAACTGATTATCACAGTGCTTTGCACACAATGGGTTCTCAAAACACATCGGTTCATTTATGTAAATGTGGGAGCAAGAAATTTGGTAATCTTCAGAAAATAAAATTTCCTAGTTCTGTATTGAAAGTCAGAATTTCAGATCTTGTGCAGACATATGGAGTAGATAATTTTACATGGACCAAGCCAATCCTATGTATTAGGAGGAGGAGGAGTGAATTTTTGTAGCACCAAAAACCATTGAAGACATTGTTGTATAACCTTTCTCAAAGTTTCCTGCTGAAAATTTGCTTTTGCAAAATATGTTCTCATCTCCATTTAAAGTTAGGTGTTCTGAGGGTTTAACTTAGAAAAATGTACAGTTTTCTTCCTCACATGAAGAGTCTCTTTGGAAAAGAGCATTATAAATAAAGTGAGATATGAATAATACTCCCTTAAAATTGTGTTTACTAAGCCAATATGGCTTTGGTAAATTATGTTTAATTTTAGCTTAGGGAAAACTTACAGAACATCCATTAAATTGGATTGGCTCTTTTGTTGAGGATTGTTTTTCTTTATGAAAACATTATTTTTTGTTTATTTATTTTGACATAGAAAGAGACCAAGCAGGAGAGGGGCAGAGAAACAGAGAAGGGGGAGAGAAAGAGAGCGAGAGCGAGAGAGAGAGAGAAAGAGAGCGAGAGCGAGAGAGAGAGAGAATCCCGAGTGGGTTCTGGAAGCCCGACGTGGGGCTGGAAGCCATGAACCTTGAGATCACAACCTGAGCTGAAATCAAGAATCAGATACTTGACTAAGTCACCGAGGTGCCCCAATTATGAAAACATAAACAGCTATTCCACCTGTTGTTAAACAAAAAATTCACTGTCACTACTGACCATCCAAATAAGGGAAATAGTGCATTTGTTTATCATGTTTTGCAATTGTGAGCCTTGTTACTTTCCAGGGGTTCCCTAAAAATCACTGTTTTCTCTTTCCACACGGCCCTAATTCAATCAGCATGCCCTATTTCATACATCTAGCCTTTTGGTTTACATGTGTGGAGTAAGAGCATCAAATAGAAAAAAAGACAAAAGCCCTTTTTCATTTGTATAAATGTCTAGCTTTACTTTAAAATATATTTTGATTGATTGCACAGTTAAAAAACGAACACTGGGGAATGGATGCCTATGCTTACATGAAGCTTGCTTGAGACTCTCTCTCTCTCTCTCTGCACCTCTCCCCCACTTGTGCTTTCTTTATAAAAAAACAAACAAAGAAAAAAACACAAGAAAAACAATTGAGTCAGTTAAGCGTCTAACTCTTGGTTTTGGCTCAGGTCATGATCTCATGGTTTGTGAGATTGAGCCCTATGTCAGGCTCTGCACCGGTGGCACTGAGTCTGCTTGGGACTTTCTCTTTCTGTCTCTCTCTCTCTCTCTTTCTCTCTCTCTCTCTCTCTCTCCTCTTTCTTCCCCTTCTCTACTCTATCTCTCTCTCTCGCTCAATGAAAATAAAAATAAAACTTAAAAAATATTTTAAGAAACTAATATCATACTGAGATAGTCACAGTGTTGAATTCTCCTAGAAAACATTATTTTTTGACATTAAGCATCAAAGTCTTATCCTATAACAAATGAAATAGTCTAAAATCTCCTCCAACCACCAAACACAGAACTATATAATGTATAAAAAGAAACACTGAAAGAACCATGGATGACCTGTCAAGAAAATAATGGGAAGTCTGAGGAGAGGGGAGAGATACAAAATGAGAAAAGAAAAGCAAGCTACAATCTGAGCATTAATCCAGAGCAGTGAATTTTGAAACAGGCAGAAATTCTAAAAGTTCAGTAAGGGGGCTATTTTGTAGGGGTGGGAGGTTTAGGGAGTGAGGGTGGGGGTGATTGTGGAACTATCTTCAAAGATGAAGAAACTGATGTAGCTCTGTGTTAGAGGGTGGTATGACTTTGATTCTGAGATTTTTCCACATGACATCCTTCTCGCTAGTTAGGCACCATATTTTCACTACCCAAAATGAGAACTGAGTTTTAAAGAGCCTTGGGTTTCATTCATAGGAAAACACACCTCCGATTCTGTACTAAAATAATTACGGCATAAAAAATTCCTAAAACATGGATTTGTGACACAACACAACATATATCACTTGAGGAAACAAGGCACCAAGAATAAGAACCAGAAGAGACAACAAAAGACATGATCAGATGTAGGAAAAGCTAAGATGTTAGAGTTACCATATACAGAATTCACCAGATGTGTTAAAAAGTTTTCTGGCCAAACTGAAGTTAAGATAAATATGAAACCATTATTCAGAGAAGAACAGAAGGGCGAAAAGGAAAAAAATTAATAAAGAACTCAAAATATTTGAAATATAGAGCTACAGATTTTAACAAAATTCTGATCAGATTTTCCAAAGGCAAAAATAAACAGAATAGTAATAGAGATAAAAATTATTAGTACTATAAATAACATATTATACATACTTTTATTGTGGCTCAGGGAGGGTTCTATCAAATGGGTATTGTTATTTATTATTATCCTATTTTACAAATGTGAAAACTGAGGTAGGAATTGATTAAATAATTTCCCCAAGAAAAGGGTCCATAGCTGGCAAGTGGCAGAGTTAAGATTCAAATCTAGGCAGCCAAGCAGCAGAATCTGTGCTTTTAATAATTAATATTTAAATGATAATGAGTACAAATTTTCTAAAAACCTGAGAAAAGGCAAAAGACATTAATCTTCAGATTTGGAAAGTACACTAAACCCAAGAAGGATAAATGAAAAGATCCCCACCCAAACACATAATAGCGAAACTACTGGACATCAAAGAAAGATATATAGAAATTTGAGAGAAGAGTGTGAAGAAAAATATGTTTAAAATATTGAGGAAAATAATTGTTTACCTAGAATTATATAACCTACAAAATAAGGTTTCAAGAGCAATAGCAAAAAACAGAAATATTTGAACAAATAAAACTGAACTACTGAAAGGAATGAGGATATTTCAAGAAGAAGAAAAATACTTCCAAAGCAAAGCTATGATTTTAAAAAAAGTTGATAAATAAAGGAAATTATAAGAATGTTATGATAATTTATCCCTATGTTAAAATAAGTTTTAAAAGTCAAGATGGGAATTTTGTGTGTGTGTGTGTGTGTGTGTGTGTGGATGATTACAAGTCTGGATGTTCTAATTAAGTGAAATATAAAATTAAAAATTAATAACCATTTAAGGAAGAGAAGTGGAGTATATAACTTCCAAACTACAAAAGGAGAAAAGATGGAAAGAGAAAAATCAATAAATGCAAAAGAAGATAAAAATGAAAAAGAGCAGAAAGGAACATAACAACAAAGAAAAAGCACAAACTATGATGATAGAAATCTACATAGATCAGTAATGCAAAAATAGTACGAAAAAGATCACTCATGCTAGAGGTGGGACAATTTAAATATACTTTCAACAAAATTACCGTTTAATTTTATTGACCTTCTTCAATGTATCTTATACAGCACTATGCTGTTTCCAACACATACAACTTTAACCAAAGGTGTAGGAATATCTGTAAGAGACAGAGTAGGAAATGATACATTAGACAAATATTAATCGGATAAAGCTGGTATGGCTACATAATGCTTAAAGTATCAAGTCACCAGAAAGAGAAAATAGTTCTAAACTTCAATGAACTTAGTACCATAGCTTCAAAATCATTTAGAGCAAAAAGTTACAGCTGCAAGAGGAAATAAATAGGATAACAACATAATTGAATATTTCAACATGCTGTTATTAAAATTAAATAGATCAGGTAGATAAGACAAGCAATAGATAAGCCTGATCTAATGGACATCCATAGGATATAATAGGTTTGCTTCAACAGAGAACAAGTGGAGAACACTTACTCTTTTTAAACTCACATGAATATTTATGAAATTGACTAATGTCATGAAGCCATAGGCGATAGAGCAGCAAGTCTCAACAAATTTCAAAGAATTGGTATCATTTAGATCACATTCTCTGTTCATAATATGATTGATTTAAAAAAATCACAAATGAAAACAGAAAACACCTATATATTTGGAAATTAGAAGCTCACCCTTAAGACAAAGGTCTAAACAGACATTTCACAGAAAACAGGAATCATCACCAAACATACAAAAAACTCTCAATACCATTGGAATTATGAAAGGCAGATGAAGTCTCCGATGAGATATCTTTTTAGTCCCAACTGATTGACATGTTTTTAAAAGTCTAGCAATACAAAGTGTTCAGGGGGAAGTAAACTTTTCACACACCTGAGAGGTGGGAGTATACATTGGAATAAGCGCTTTGGAAATAAATTGGCATCGTGTGGTAAAGTTAAGAATATACAAGCCTTTCAACCCTGCAATTGTTTTCCTGAACATACTTTCTTTAGAACCTCCTGCATATGTGCACCAGGAGACAAGAACTAGAAAGTTCTCAGTCACATCACTTGTGATATCAAAAAACCTGGAAACAACTCTTCTGTCCATCAGCCGGAAAATAGAGAAATGAAAAAAGGTAATAGTATGGATATGAATGCCTGTCCCATTATTTTGAACAAGTTAAGCAAGCAATGGATAAAATCTTACAGTCATTTTTTCTTTTGTTGGAGTGGTTTACTTTATACTGANATAATAAATAAATTCTTTGTAAACAATTTATAATTTATATATTTATAATCACTTCCTTTACTATATTATCTTGTAGAGAAGTTTTAAAATATTTTATATATTAATATTTTACATTATATGTATCAAAACTTTAAAAAATATTTTTGTCATTGATGTTATACTTAGATCTGTCTCAGTCCCCCGAATTTTATTAATATTTACCTACATGTTTTTCCGAGACTAGAAGGAGTTTCTTCCTCCTGTCTCTCCCTCCCCTCCTCTCCTCTCTTCTTCTCTTTCTCCCTCTTTGATTTTTATAAACAAGCCTTTTTACAGAATATGTTTTTTAACAAAGAATAAAATAGAGATATGAATCTTTTTTTTGTCTAAAAGACATTACATTCTATTCTAATGACATGCCTGTCTTTTACTGACACCAAACTATTTAGTTCCAAACGTTTTTGATTTTTATAGTTTTATAAGGTGCTTAAAATACCTGAGAGAGCAAGGTCTCTTTGATAAGCTAGTATTTGTCAAAAGTTCCCTGTCTACTATCATGCTTATCCTGCAAATTATCTCTTGAAATGATCAAATTACATATGTATTTTGGAGATTTTTCTTTGAGATGATTTTAGACTTATATAGGAGGACTATTAATGTCTTTCTTCATTATATTAATCTTTCCTAAAAAGTAATAATGTATTCCATTCCATTTATTCAAGTTTTCTTTTATGTCTTTTGAGTGAAATTTAGATTGCTTTTTCCCCTGGATATCACACATTCTCCTTTAATTAACTTCAAGTGTTGTAAGATTTTTGCTGCTGTTATGGATGTTTTCCATTATGCTTCCAATATTGGTTTTTAAATAATCTGTTAAGGATCGTCTAAGTGGCTAAGTCGGTTAAGTGTGAGATTCTTGATTTCAGCTCAGGTCGTGATCTCACAGATCTTGAGTTTGAGCCTTGCATAGGACTCTGTGCTGACAGTGCAGACCCTGTTTGGGATTTTCTGTACCCCTATCTACCCCTCCCCTTCACATGTGTGCTCTTTATTTCTCTCTCTCTCTTAAAAATAAATAAACCTTTAAAAAACTACAATATAGTTGACACAAAACGTTACGTCAGTTTCAGATATATAACATATTGATTTGACTGGGCTTATATATTTTATTTATTTATTTTATTCTGGAAAAAAAAGATAGTCTCTACTTTGAAGGTTATATAATCAACTTAGTATAACAATCTTATTAATATATTATTCAGATGCATTTTATCCTTTTCCTCACACTTGTATATGAGTTAAGATCTACTACTAAATAGCTGTTGATTTCTCCCAACATTTCTTTTTTTTAGTATATTTACTTATTTTGAGAGAGAAAGAGGGTATGCAGGAGCCAGCTGGTGAGGTTAACCCATAAACCATGAGATGCTGACCTGAACCTAAATTAAAAGTCAACACTTATCCAACTGAGCCACCTTGGTGCCCTTCTCCTGAAATTTTTAAGAATTGTTCTATATATATGTTTCAAGTAAATCCCAGTGTTCCAGAAGCCAAACTTTTAGTTTTTCTACAACTCAGTAAAGCATCTACTTCACAGTGGTGAGAATTACATTTTAATCAGTCTGGAGTATTTCATCTCTTCTTTCTGTCATGTTGCAGCGAAGTGCAAGTTATGTACATTAGGGTCGAAATGTTCCTTCTCTGGCAGAGGGAGGTGAGGTCGGGTTGCTAGCATCTCTCACCGGTCCCTGAAGACCTTGTTGACATGAGACTTGCTCCTTGGGCCATGATGGCTGCTACTGAGAAGCGTGGCATGTCTGTCTGTGTGATCTTTCCACATCTGGACCCCTCCCCCTTCCTCTGGCCATATTTGGAGGAAGGGATTCCCTCAGTTCCTCTGGCCACTTGGCACCAGGCAGCCCTGAATGAGTTGGTTTAAAGCCTGTCCATGCAGACATCCACACAACTCAGGTGTGTGGATCCACACCTCTCCAGGTGCTAGTCAGGGAGCACAGAAAGCCTCCCTTCCTCAGAGTTCTCCACGTGCATGGAGCTCTTCTCTGACTGCAGCCTCGAAGAATCTTCCCTCAGAACCCTCCAAGGGCAGTATCATCATACCATGAACATCACAGTGCCTCTGCCCCCGCCCAGGCCAAAGGAATCTTTTCCACTTTAAGGAGAAAGGAGAAATCTTCTCTCTCCTAGGAGTCCACTCTGGTTTCCTAAAGACATCAGCTTTGGGGCAATAAGCACAAAAGAAGCCCTCTTTCCTCTGATTTAACCTTTTATATCCCATTGTTTTGTTGCTAAAATGCACCTCTAAAAAAATTCTAGAGGTCAAGAGTTCTCGGTTTCAGAGCGGGAGGGGTATCTTGCCTTTGTGTGTGTTTGGATGTGTGTGGGCGTGCACACACACGCATGTTTTCTTTCCATAAAGTTGTTGACACTTATGTATCAGTGTCCAAACTTGGGCATCTGATTTTCAATTTTCTGTATCTGTTACGGAAAAGCATGAAATGGGGTCTGTATTTGTTTTTGTAATTTTTGCCTTTCTGGGATTGGTCAAACTCGGTTGAGAGCCTATAGTATATTGTATTAGAAAGGCTGGGGGGTGGGGGGGACAAACAAAACCAAAACACCTCTCCTGCCCCTAGATCTCCTCTTTGGCGCGTTCATGAATATTTCCCTTGGAATCTTAGTCTTAAGTGACTAATGCATTCTGAGTTCTGAGCATCTTCCACGGTAGTTGCTGTGGGGCTCAACGCGCACTCCTGCTAGGTCTGAGGTTCTGGTACTCCAGCCGCTGGAAACATTGGGTGCTTCCCAATCACAACAGATGAGTCCCTTGGGAACCGCTCTGGGCCACATTACCCATAGTTACATCCCTCCCCAAGGACAGCCCTTACCCACTGTCTGGGCTGTGATTTCTGAAGGATTTTTCCAGCTTCAAAGCTTTGCTGGACGCATGGCATAGGCTGATGCCTTTGAAGTAGCTGCTTCGGGTTTCAGTCTCTCCTTCCGCCCAGTCTTATGTCCCTCCTTTCCCCACAGTGCACTACAGGGAAATCTCCACATCAGAATCTACTCACTGGAGGGCCTGACCTAAGACGCCATCCCTCCAATGCCTTCAAAATCCACACTCTCGGGTTTTTTAGCTACAATTCTAATGATCTTCAAGACTTCATGAAACATCCCGATGGACATGTGTTTGCTTAGCATTACCTTATTCCGCCCTCACCACTCTGTGAGGCTGGCACTATTATTATCCTCATTTTAAGGATGAGGAAATGAAGACTTACCGAGGACAAACAGCTCGTCCATTTTCACATACTGCATCCAGGCTCGTCTTCTGCTGAGGGATACGTCAGGAGACAAGTGAAGTCCAATGGACTCTTTCCCTGAACATCTCAAAAAGGCCACAGATGTTGCATCTGATTATATTTAATCCTTGCAAATAAAAGAACCTCGAGTAGAGGTCCTCATTACTCATGCCGAAAACCCCTGACTGTAAACTGTTTCTCTGAACTAGGGACGGTTATGATGTTATGCCAGAAATTTTTAATACTTCCTGCTGTTCCGCATCATTTTCTTGGAGAGAGTAGTCTGAGTTTGTCTTTCAGTCTGTCTCCATCTGTAATATACTAGTCAGAATTCCTTGACGTTTGTATCTGTTGCTGATCCTTTGTTTCTCTGCTGATTAAAATGCCTTACGCCTCTACCGTCTCTGTTCCTTTTGTTGGGCTGCGTGAGGGGGTAACTTAGGGTTTGAAGCTGGCTTTAAGCTGTCACATTTTGTACGTTACTTGACTTTTGTCGCGTAATGGTATTTGCAAGCATTTCCTCCACTCTTTAGTTATTACTTAAAAATAAAATCCCTGTACTAATTAATTAATTTTCTCCTATTGATGGACCAAGGCTTCTGACTTCCCCTTTTACAATTTTAGTAACAATACAATGTATGTACTTACAGATATATTTAATTTGCAGTTTTAATTTTTACTTATATTAGGATCCTAGATATGAGATTATTGAATCAAAAGTTATGAATCCTTTGACACCTTTAGTAAATAATATTAAACATCCTTCAGAGTTTTTTGTAATCTAAATTTATTTCTAGTATCTATTTATCAATAGTATCAATACGCTAGGAAAAATAAGTCAAACGTTATTTTTTTAAATTTCCATTTAGTGTTTTTCTTATTGGCTCTTTAGGTTTTGTTTTTCTTTTTTAATTTTTTTAAATGTTTATTTTTGAGAGAGAGAGAGAGAGAGAGCATGAGTGGGGGAAGGGCAGAGAGAGAGACACACAGAATCTGAAGCAGGCTGCAGGCTCCACACTGTCAGCACACAGCCCACAGGGGTCTCAAACTTATAAACTGCTAGATGATGACCTGAGCTGAAGTCGGTTGCGTAACCAACTGAGCCACCCAGGCGCCCCAGGATTTTTTTAATACATAAAAATATTTACCTTTTATGTGTCATTCTTGTGTTCAGTGTCTTTTTCACTGTGCATGTGCTTTTGGTGTAGATTTGGCTGAGAGCATCTGTATGTATTTTGTTTCCCTGATCCAGATTCAGTTCTTGTGTAACATTCCACTTTTTGGAACATTATAACTTCACTGTGCATTTTAATATCTGGGAGGTAAACTGACACCCATTTTCATAATCAAATTATTGACAACAGTTCTCTGCTCTTTAAACTTCCTGATACACTTCAAATTAGTATCATTATTTGGAAAATTATAAAATAACCAAATTGGGATTTAAATGTTAATCCACCTATCAGTATGTATGTCTTATCATTAATAAAATAAAAAGAAACAGGAACAATCCTTGTGTCCATTGGTAGGAGGGTATTCATTAATGCATGGATTAATCAATATATTGATTCAATAATTAATTCAGTAGGGGAAAGTTAATGAATGATTAAGGGAAATTTTTAAGGTGATACACTAAAAGTAATGAGCATGAGGTTTTTATAGGTCGGGGAAGAGCAGCCTCTATTAGGACAGGTGTCTTGTATTGGTAGAGCATAAAGAATTAGACAAAGAAGGATAGGAACTAACTATAGATTTCCTTGAAAGAAAGTTTTCATTTGATTTGAAGATTATGGAAAGCCAAGAAAGACCTTGAAATTTAATAATGATCAGAATTGACCTAGATTATGTCCTTGTCCTATGCCGGGAACTCTTCCTAGTACTGTAACTGTCCTTTTAACCCCACAAAACCTCCATGAGGCCACTATTACTCTTATCTGCGTTCAAGGCTGTGAAGCTAGAAGATGGCAACATAGATGGCTGTGGACCCCATGCCCATCACTGCTGACGTACACTGCAACAATGAACACTCATTCTCTTCTCCATCACCCCCCACCCAAACCAGATAATAACAACATAATCCAAACAGACGAATCTGTTACAAGAAGATTTTTTCCAAAAATTATTTTCAAGATCATCTCCCACCAAAAGAAAAAGTTTCCATGGAATAGAGCCGAGAGAGCCTAGGTGTTAAAGCTCATTTGAGAAACCAGTGATATTATAGAAGT
Organism: Crocuta crocuta; assembly: GCF_008692635.1. Taxonomy (NCBI): domain Eukaryota; kingdom Metazoa; phylum Chordata; class Mammalia; order Carnivora; family Hyaenidae; genus Crocuta; species Crocuta crocuta. Next base: position 15,426,579 of record NW_027551568.1, on the reverse strand, counting down.
TTTCCTTTTCATAACTATGTCAAAAAAAACAAAAAGGGAAAGCAAATCTACACTGTCTGATTCTGCAAGATGCACGTGGGAGGGCTTTCTGACACTGTACTCCGTGCTCAACTTAAACCATTTCATGCTTGTCTCTGTGTGGTTACTCTTGTTTCTTAGAAAACAAGGGCATACTTATTATATAAAGCTCTAAGAACAAGTTTTATAGAATTCTGTAAGTGGTTCTTCTGAAAAATTTTGCTTTCTCATGACCATTTCTTAGAGAAGCTCTTTTTAAAAAAAAATATTCTATATAATTTATATTATTATTATTTAAACATGCTGGCTCTTCTGTTAAAAAAAATCTCTCAAAAGGCAAATAATGCTTTGAAAATGTGTTGACTCCAAGAAATTTCCAGGAAAAAAAAAGTTATTGTCGAAATCATTGTAGAATTCTTAATAATTTAGAAGGGAACTGAGTTTAACTTTATAGCAATTGGCTTCTAAATCTGTGTTCTGCATAATTGGTAACACTGATTTTTATTTCATTCAAGATGAAATAAAATTGCTGAACTCTCAATGATTAATAAATAGCTAGCTGTTGTAAAATAGTGCACATGAGGTTTACTCTAAAGAGCCTTATTATACTGAATATCGGTCCTATAACAAGATATGAAAATGGTGTGTTCTAGAGGGATTTACAAATTGCAATAGTATTCCTTGTCATGGAAAAGGATGATATGAGAAAGCTTGTAAAACTCATTTGGAGATTATCACAGACAAAAATCTTTGACATTGGGGACCCCAGCATTTACAAAAGGCTCTCAGCATTACTTTCTCAATTCCATAAGTCACACTTTTAGAATTTCCATCAACTTCTCTTTTGGTTCTGACCCGACACATCAGCCATCACGCATTGTTTCTTCACTGCCCTCTAGATGGGTTCTCCAGATATTATTCCATCACCAATCTCACCCATGATTTAAACATGCTCAACTCTGTAACTAGCCTTTCCCCCTCCTTTTTCGTTTTTCAAATATCCCCCAAACATCCACTGATATTAACTCATGTATTTGCCTAATCAACTAAGTCCACCCATCCATTTGGCAACCATATAGAGGCAACTTTAGAATGGAGAAAACAGGGGCGCCTGGGTGGCTCAGTCGGTTGAGTGTCCGACTTCACCTCAGGTTATGATCTCATGGCTCCTGAGTTTGAGCCCACAGTAGGCTCTGTGCTGACAGCTCAGAGCCTTGAGCCTGCTTCAGATTCTGTGCTCCCTCTCTTTCTGCCCTTTTCTCACATGCTCTCTCTCTCTCTCAAGAATAAACCTTAAAAATATAAAAAAAAAAAATGGAGAGAACAGCTTTGGAATTCAGACTGCTTAGTTCTCTATCCCGGTTCTATCACTTATTATCTCTAGAAGCTTGAATCTTTATTTAGCCTCTTTATTCTTCAGTTTATTCATGGATAGAATGTAAAAATAATTAATCCACCTTCATGGAGTTGCTTTGAGAATGAAAGAGAATAGCTTACAGCAATGGTGGTAAGTGCTGCAAGGGAGAGGTATGTGGGGCCAAGAGAGCTTAAAGCAGGGATCTGACCTAGTCCAGTAAGTTAGGGGAGGATGCCATGGGCTATGCTGCTTATGAGGAAAGCCAAAGAATGAATTCATGTTAACCCAGTCAAGAGGGAGAGAACATTATAAACACAGGCCATGTGTTGAGAGGAATCAGGATGAGTACAAATAGAGATGGAAGTTCAGCAAATCTAGTGCAAAGAGAGGAAAGTGACACTAGAGAGATAGATGGAAGACAGCTGATAAAGGACTTCACAGGACAATTTATGACAGTTGTGAGCTGCTGGCCTTTATTAGGTTTAACATGATGAGGTTTTGGCTTGCAGAGGGGCCCAACTGGTTGACAGTAGACACATTCGCCTGCTTTCTTTTTGGTATTTTTATAAATTTTATTTTAGAGAGAGAGCATACGTGTTCAAAAGGGTGCATAAGCAGGGGAGAGAGACAGAGGGAGGGAAAGAGAGAGAGAATCTTAAGCAATTGCTGCACTTAGCACTGAGTCAGACTTGGGGCTTGATCCCAGGATCCTGGAATCATGACCTGAACCAAAATCAAGACTTTGGACACTCAACTGACTGAGCCACCCAGGTACCTGGACATTTTAGATGATTTTAATAAAATAATTCAAGAGAAAGACAATGGGAGCTTGTGATAGGATTGTGGGGATGGAGATGGATAGAGAAGTGGATAGTTTTAAGAAATATCTAGCACATAAAAAGCCCGAACTTGGAATGAGTTGCAGGGGTGAGAGAGGGTGAGGAAGAGGAAGCAGTTGTGGAAGGCACAGGTTCCTGGCTTGCACACTAAAAGGATAGAAGGTCGTGAGTCTGAATTGGGACATTTTGCACCCAGAATGACAAAATCTTAAGGCATTTTTTGATTAGTTCACTATTTTTGAAGACTACATCACCAAATTTAAACTTTTTAAGTCTAGAATTCAATGAGTTTTACCAGTGCCAAATGTTTCCACTCTTTCTTTCTCTGTGGTTTTCCCCAGGCTAATCACATCACTCTTTGAGCATTTAACTTGCCCTGTCTTCTTCCTCTCTCCCATTTTTATTTCCTTTCTTTTTGAAATTTGTTAACAATCGCCTTCACGTAGAGTTTTTTGAGTAGTACATCTGATTATAATAAAAGTCTACTTTCGGGGCGCCTGGGTGGCTTAGTCAGTTAAGCGTCCGACTTTCGCTTAGGTCATGATCTCGCGGTTCACGGGTTCGAGCCCCGCTTCGGGCTCTGTGCTAACTGCCAGCTCAGAGCCTGGAGGCTATTTCAGAGTCTGTGTCTCCCTCTCTCTCTGACCCTCCCCTGCTCACGCTGTCTCTCTCTCTCTCTCTCCTAGAAATAAATAAAATATTTTTTTTTTAAAAAGTCTACTTTCACTTCTATCTCTATGCCTAGCACTGTGGTGCTTATTTGCATAATTTGTACTTACTAATACATGACATTAGAAAATCATTCTTTCTTTATTTTATATGCATATGTTCCTCCTATCTATACTGTACATTGTCTCAGATCAGAGATCAAGTCTCCAATTTATTTTCTATTTGTTCTTTTTTCTTAGAACAATTTGCAGAATTACTGGAACAACAAAAAGAAATACTTTGTTGTCTGACCAAATTTTCCCTACTGGGTGGGAGTTGGTAGAAAATGGCTGACTAATGCATACTTTGTTCATTGTTTCAAAGCCACAGAAATCTTTCATCAGTGTTTTATTTCCAATTTTTTCCCTCATATCCCTCTCAATGGATGGAATTCACTCAGAAATGCCAAAGCATAACAAGTCGATGTGGTACAGTGGAATGAGCGTGCATGTTGGGTTCAAACAGCAGGCTTTATTTAGCTTCAACTGTGTGATTGGACATCTCACTTAACCTCTCTGAGTCTGAAACTCCTCATTTAAAAAGTAGAAATATCAATATCTAATCTACATATTCATCACAGTCTTATTTGCCCCTTCATATCCCAGCTTCATGATATTTCTAGATATAAGCTAGTAACCTGCATAAATACATTCACAATCCTAATATGTATTTCTAATTGAACTTGATGCTGTTTCTTTATGTTAGTATTTCCAGAAAACAAAATTCTAAACAGGGTTTAACTTGAAGATGTTGAGAAATAGCACTAAAACACAGTAACTATTTCAAAACCTTCTATAAAGGTCAAACAGATACTTTTGATGCCAAAATATTCTAGAACTGGAAAGTGACAAATATATTAGAACACCCACGGAGAAACCTGTTTTCACTTTAGAGTAAATATTTTTTTCTCACAAAAAGATTGTTGCATTGAATGGTAGAAAACTGCCAAAATTTAGAGGAAGTTAAGCAATATCAGAATGCAATTAAAAATAAATTAGCCATTGCTGTGATCTAGGGGCTTTCCAAACTCTATTTAAGAAGATCAGAAAAATGAACATGAAGCTGCTATTGGAGAGCAAAAATTACTTATATCATTTTAAAGAAGAGCTTAAAAATGGAAACAAAGTGGCTTTGGCTCTTTTTAAATACGTTCCTTCAGCCTATACCAAATTAACCAATCTATAAACCAGAATATTTCATCTTTGGGTTACAGAGACATCAACACTGGAAAGTCTAGAGTATTTTAAAGTCAATATAGTGTCAGGTTTTAATGTTTTGGTGGCAAGACAATAAAAAGATCCAAACAAGATTTCTTTCACCCAGCAAATAGTAATTTTGCCCCATATTAATATTATACCAATATCATTTTCCAATGTACTTTATAGCCTCAAGGAAAACTTCAAAGGACGGGAAATGAATTTTAACTTGGAAAAAGAGCTAAAACTTACCAGTTGGAAAATTTCATTGAAATACAAGATATTTTTTAATTTCAAGTTTTTATTTAAATTCTAGTTAGTTAACATACAGTGCAATATTGGTTTTCGGAGTAGAGCCCATTGATTCATCACTTGCATATAACACCCAGTGCTCATCCCCACAAGTGTGCTCCTGAATGCCCATCACACCCATTTAACCCATCCCCCCCCTTCCTTCCATCAACTCTCAGTTTTTCCTCTGTAGTTAAGAGTCTCTTATGGTTTGCCTTCCTCTCTGTTTTTCCCCCTTTCCTATGTTCATCTGGGTTTATTTTCTAACTCCCACATATGTGTTATAGTGTATTATGCTAAGTGAAATAAGTCAGTGAGAGAAACACAAGAGATTTTAAGTGAGTTCCTCTTGTGAACTTTTCTCCAACATTAAGTGAAGCAGTTTTGTGCTTTGCCTGGAGATGGAAGTTGATGGAAAGTTGGCAGGCCCCTAATCCCACAGTGATGGAGAATGCCAGTTGAACCACCTTTCTAGGCTGCCTGACTCCTCCCAAGCCACATCGCCTGGAGGTGTGACCTGGGATGGTAAATCAGTGAGGTTCTAGAGCTGCTTCCGCCCCTCCAGGCAATGCCAGTGGATTTGATTGTGGGATTCAGCTCATTCTCTCTTCCTGCTACTGTATGGTACTGCCTACACTTCTTTCCATCCTTTAGAAATCCCTCACAGGAAGTTGTAGTCTATCTCTTGCTCCTGGAGAAACCATGGAGTTGCTGCAGGACCTCAGGGCTGATATCCAATTGTCTTAATTCAAATCTTGTCTCCATCATCTTCTTTAATTGGAACCTTGGGGAACTTTCTTCCTCAAATTGGGCCTCAGTTTACTCATCTGTTAAAATGTACTTGACAGTAAAATGACCTAAACTGCAGGGCTGTTGAGGAAAGAAGATACTTTAATGCAGTATGGTATGAGCTGAATCCATGTAAATGATTGATACCTACTGAGACGTATGCTGTGAGCCACCCTGTTCTCTTGACCTTGCTCTACAACTCTTCCCCCAAATGTATCCATATTGGATATCATTTCACCTAGGTCTCTCAAATGAAGAGAATCTCAAATGAATCTAAGAAACTGTTATGATTTTTTTTAACATTCTCACTTGAAAACATCTTCTCAGCTCAAATGTAACCTACTCTGTGAGGCCTCCTCAAGCCAACTGAGGAACGTTTCTGCCCTTATCTGGCCATCCCTTCAAAAATCATTGCCTACACTGTTTCTCATCAAACCCTAATAAATACTTCTCTTTCTTCCACAAAACTAGTAACTCAAATGCAAGGTGTTTGTCTTCAGCTCTATATTCAGGGACAAAATATAACAGTCAATAACATATGTTAAGAAATGACTATGATAGTAGATTAATAGCTGAAAACATTGGCATGACTTCACATTTTTGTGAAATCATATCCAAGTGTTAACTGAATCAGGTAAGAATTAGTATACAGATGTTAGAGCCAGCTGGCTTGGTGTAGGGCAATCCCTTCCTTAAAAAATTCTTTCATAAGACTTGGTGATAATGTCTAGGTTTCAGGAATTTGGAATTCTTTTAGAGAACCAAAAGTTAGCACTCTTTTTCACCTTTAAGATATGGGACAAAGAAATCGGATAGCTGGAGCCTACAATATTTATTACAGAAGCATCTGATATTGTAGAGTGCATTTAATATCTGTGATTTTACTCCTAATACGTAACCATAGAAATGGCTCAACTACACACCTTACCACAAAGATCATCTCCCATTTAAGACTGAAAACATAGTAGTAGCTTCTCAAAAAGTAAATATTAGTTGACTGGATCAAGAATGAATGAATTTTATTATTATCCTAGGTATGGAGAGATTGTGCCCTAAATACAAAGAGTATTATTATTTGAAGGAGAGAAGAGAGAAGAACTGGTGGCTGGAGAAACAACTGAAACAGGGGACTTCCTTCTCCTCCTTCTCTTCCATCCTTAATGGGAATTAACAAGTGTTGATTTTATGCTGGTAGACAGCCCAGCGGAGAGGGAGAGGTTAAACATACAAGACATCGAGAGACAACCAAAGAGACAGAATCTTAGAGAAGACAAGAGAAAGTTAATAAGTTAAAAGAAATAAGAACATTTGCGGGCTTAAACTTTAAAAGATGAAGGAACACTCCCTTACTTCCTTCATTAAATAGAGGAGAAAGGAAAGGTGGAGGTGGGGAATGCCAAGGGGAGTTTAGATGATTTGGGGAAGAGTTTCCTTTCTGTGTGCTTCTTTTTCCACAATAAAATATGGGAGTTGGGTTGGGGGTGGGGTTGCTGAGGAAAGAATATAGGAGATCTTAAAGGAAAAACAAGATATAAAATAATGTGAGTTATGGGAGAGAATAAGAGTACTAGAAAAATGTCATTGGATGTAGGACAGATTTGAAGACTCTGTTAAGAACTGGGGACTTTCTTAATAGAAAAGAAAATTAAAAGTTGGTTCTAGGTTGGTTGCATACCTAGAAAATTAAAAGTTGGTTCTTTTCTAATTTCATTGGTAATTATATGTATTCAGGCATTAATTGGAATCTTTAATTTTTTAAATGTTATTTTTTAGATAAAAAAATTTTAATGTTGACTTATTTTTGAGAGAGAGAGAGAGAGAGAGGGAATGAGGGAGTGGCAGAGGGAGAGGGAAACAGAAACTGAAGTGAGGCTCAAACCCACAAACTACGAGATCATGACCTGAGCCAAAGTCGGATGCTTAACTGATTGAGTCACCCACACACCCCCTCCTTTAAAAATTTTTTTTAAATGTTTATTTATTTTTGAGAGAGACAGAGAAAGAGACAGAGCATGAGCAGGGGAGGGAGCAAGCTTCAATTTTTACAGAAACTTATAACTGTGCTCTGAGCAGACCAAGTCAAGGGGAAAAGAGAGAGAAATAGAATACTAATATCACTTTTAACTTATGCTGATTTTAAGGAATTCTAGAGAAAGATCCCTGGGTTTTTGTAAAATGTCTGAGAACTTTTAAGTAAAATATTAAACTTTTTGGTGACTAAAAAAATAAATAAAATACAATTAAAAATTTGGGAACATGAATTTAAAACGCAGCTTACTTCTCTGGGCTGTAAGAAGGCGTCCTCATTACAAAACCTTTTCCATGGCTACAGGTGCAGATTGGGCAGAGGAAATGTTTGCCCCAGAATTCAACAATTCACTGTAGGTGTTGCAGGTATTCTGGAGTGTTCTAGAAGAGCTGCACATACAGGATAACGACATAGGGGACAAGTAAGGAAATGTTAACTGACTCCTCTTCCTCTCTTTCTCTCTTTTGGCTCTATCCTAAGTCAGGATCATGTAGCTTTTATCCATATTATTATGTTGGTTTCCAGATTTCAAAGTAAAATGTCTCCAATCTAGCTGAATTAAAAACCCATTAAATGGTTTTTCACTGCATTCACAACAGAGATCCTGAAGTTTGGTCCTCGCTGTTGCCTCCCTCTCCACACTCAACTCCTACCACTTGCTCCTCACTCTACTACACTGCCTTTTCTCAGGCCTTGAATAAGCCATGTTCCCTGGTGGCCTCAGGGCCCTTGCTTTGTTGTATTACCTAGAGTTGTCCAGAGAAACTGAACCAACAGGAAGTGTGTGCATGTACATATGAGGAAGGAGAGAGTGTGAGCTTTGTTTGAAAGAACTGGCTCACATAATTGTGGGATCTGGAAAGTCTGTAATCTGCAAGGCAGCAGCAGGCTGGAGACTCACGTAAAAGTTGACATTGCGTCTTCCAGCATGCAAGCCTTTTGGAGGCAGAATTCCTTCTCAAGAGACCTTAGCCTTTTCTCTCATACATTCAGCCACTTGGATGAGGCCCATCCACATTATGTAAGCTAATCTACTTTACTCAAAGTTCAGTGATTTAAATGTTAATCTCATCTAAAAACTCCTTGACAGTAACATCTAGACTTGTGTTTAGCCAGAAACTGGTGCCATGCCCTACCCAAGTTGACACATGCAATTAACCTTCACACCCATGACACCACTACTACCCATGATGCTATTTCACTCTTCTTCCTCTTGACTAAAATGTCACCTCTCTGGTCTTCTTGACCACCCCCTCCCAAACTGGATCATAGCCTTCTTTTAAATGCTCGTAGAGGTCCCTGTATTTCTCCATCACAGGCATGATTTAAAAAATTTTTTAGGGGCGCCTGGGTGGTTCCGTCGGTGAAACGTCTGACTTTGGCTCAGGTCATCATCTCACAGTTCATGGGTTTGAGCCCCACATCGGGCTGTGTTCAGACAACTAGCTCAGAGCCTGGAGCCTGCTTCAGATTCTTTGTCTCCTCTCTCTCTGACCCTCCCTCGCTCATGCTGTCTCCCTCTCTCAGAAATAAATAAAGCATTATTTTTTAATTTTTTAATGTTTATTTATTTATTTACTTACAAAGAGTGAGAACAAGAGGAGCAGAGAGAGAGGGAAAGAGGCCAAGCAGGTTACATGTTCAGCACAGAGCCCAACATGGTTCTCAATCCCATGACTGTGAGATGATGACCTGAGCTGAAATCAAGAGTTGGACACTTAACCAACCAAGCCACCCAAGAGTCCCCATCACAGTCATGATTTAACTTATAATATGTATTTGATTCATGTTTGGATCTGTCTTCTCATGAAGATAGAAGCCACATATACTTGTCCACTACTATGTTTACTGGTCCCAGGTACTGTGTTGCACAAAGTGTATGCTCAGTCAAAAACAAAAAGCATAAGAAATCTCCATGTCTACTGAGTGGAATTCATAATGTATTTATAATCATCATTCACTTGTTTCAAATGTTTCATCCATAATAATTATAAATAATAGACCAATAACATTTACCAGGTGCTGTCAGTTTGTGGATACTCAATGTTAACTTATCTTCTCAGATACTGCTTTTGCACCATTTAAAATCCTCTCAGCCTTATTGTCTCTGAGGGTCTTGGCCAGCATTCCACTCCAGGCCTGGTCCCTGTAAAACCAATTTCTCTGGAGCAAACTGACTGCACTTACCTCATGTCTGGCTATCCCATCTCTTCCCTCCAGCCCCAGGGTTCCTCTCTCTGTGGCTGCTGAGATATAATTGTTTCAAGACTCATGAGGCTCCCATATTTGCCCAACCTAAAATGTGGGAGAGATAAAGTGCTGAGGAACAAAACTTGGAACGATAGGAAGGGATAGAAGATAAAGTCTTCCTCCTTCCCCAACCCACCAATCCTGAGATATAATAGTTCACAAGGCCCCTTGGGAGATGGTCCCATAAGACTGAGCAGTCAGACAACATGATACCTGGGACTGGCCAGAATTCAGATACATACTCTCCCCCCACCCCATTTCTGCTCTCTCCCTTCTTGCCTCACTGCCCTTGTCCCTCATTCTGGTTTCCTGACACTGAACTCTTCTGTATAGCCTTAATGCATAAGCTTTTGCACTAGGTTCTGTTTTCTAGAGCACCTGAGCTTAGACATTCATTTCATCTTCACAACGGGAGGATGAAATCCAGTTTGTGTTTTAAATGATCATCTTGGTGCAGTGTGCTAACAGATAGGAGGGGGAGAAGAGAGGAAGTGGGGAACTTACTTAGGAATTTATGGCAATGGTCCCAGTGAAAGACGAAGGTGCTATGGAAAAGAATGCCAGCTGTAGAAATGGAAAAAAGTGAACAAGTTTGAGATCTAGCTTCTGCTTCCTTCATAGTCCTTTTCATGTGAACTGCCATTATTTATTTACACACTAACCTATTCTACTACGAATGCTCTATCTGTAGGAATTGCTAGCATGCTTCAGAAATATAGTATATCTCTGTTGTATGAACAATTCCAGACACTCAGGAAAACACAGCAGTAGGTTGTTCAGAAGGTTACAATGAGCTAAACCTAGGGAGGAAAAAAATATTATATATTTTATATAATATATATGATATGTTGAGAGGAAAAAGGGTTGATATTCATTGTTATGACAGGACAACAAAAATGATAAATCAAGACTGTCTCAAGCAAAATATGGATGTATGTTCATTCTACATATATGTCTACTGCATACAACTTACTATGAATTTTGAAAGTATAATAGTCCAATAATTCTATTAACTAAAGTATACTTCCAAGAGAAGTTGTACTTGCCAAGAGTTTATTAGCTATTAGTCTCCATTGCTGAATATAAAATGTGAAATTTTTGTTAAATTATTATCCATTAGAAGAAGAAAACACAGACATTATCAGGAGAGAAATACCTTTTAAGCCCTCCTGGCTGAACTTAGCAATTTTGAAAGCAGTAGAGACTAGCCTTTAACAGCTCTGGAGTCAAGCAGAATATGACTTTTAAATATCTTCCTCCATTTACTTTTTACTTAACCATTTAAGAATTAATTTCTGTATCATGAAAACTAGCATAATAATATTCTAATTGTTACAACACTTTGACTGTGACAGAAAATTTACTCTTGGATGAAGCCAAAGTAACAACAGCAATGGAATTTATTGATTCATTTATTCCTTCATTCAACAAATAGTTGCTGGGTGCCCACTATGTGATAGGCATGTTCTTGATACCAGGATACAGTGGTGAAGAAGCAGGCCAATCTACTGCTGATGTGACACTCATACACTTGTGGAAGGGGCAGAGAAGTCACATAGGTGCTATCACATATATTGGCAGAACCAGCTATCACATATATTGGCAGATGTGGTTGAATTCTGTGAGGAAATAGGCAGTTGAAAGGTGGAGAGAATGATAGAAAGCACTTGTTTAGAAGAGTGACAGGTTGGACTTCTCCAAGGAGTTGGCTATTTGAGCACAGGCCTGAAGAAAGTGAAGGGGGTAGTGATGAGAATAGCTGAGGGTCTTTGGGGGGAGGCAGTTCAAGCAGAGGGAACAGCAAATGCAATGGCCTCAGTGAGAGACAGTTTGGCCTCTTCAAAGCAAATCAAGAGCTGTAGACGAGTGAGTAAGGCAGGAAGAATAATGAGATGACTGTGAAAACAAATTGAGAAGTCCTGGAGTGGGAAAGGCCCCAGGTAAGACTTGGTTCAGAGTTTAAGTTCAAGTTTGATGTCACTCAAACTTGTTTTCTCCCCATCTCTTGGCTTAACTTCCTCCTGTCTGTTTCCATTGTCATGCAAGCCTCCTCCTCATGGTGTCCAGATACATCTGCTGCTCCAGGCACCCAGGATTCTTTGGAAAGAGGGTCACCCTCTGCCTAATAGCTCCTGCAAAACCTCTAGGTTACCTGAAATTTGGCCAACTTCCATCTACAGCCATATCTACAAAAATCACAGAACCAGCCATTGGTTCTATGTCCTTGACTTTGGCCATTCAACCTGTACATCTGGGTCTAAGAAGTGGAGTAAGAATAGAGCAAGGATGTGCAAGCAGAATAAGGGAGTGTGCTCAAACAAAAATCCAGAGCTATTAATGGACATAGGGTGAATGGATGCTGGATGAACACTATTCCACTACACAGGGGGAACCATAATAAACCGTCATCATCATCATCATCATCATCATCATCATCACTGCTACTGTTACGATTAATGGGAGAAAGGCATGGTAATTGAGTTATATGTCACATCCTTTAGTGTTTATTTTCACTTTAGGTTAGCAATTCAGCAAACTTTATGTAGTTCTTTTTAAAATATGGGTTAATTTCTTCACAAGCAATCTTTTATTAAAAAATAACTTTTAATCTTTAAAAAAATTTCTCAGTAAAGAGTCTCATCATTTATTGTTAACTACAACCAAATGGAACTACCTAACGGTTGCAGATAGTAGTATTCTGGTGGCCTTATTTGGAAAATTTCAGTAGATCCACTGATTACAGAGAGTGTATCCAGGCTGACCTTACCTCTATAAAAGCATGGTACACATTACACTGGTCTGTGATGGAAAATTGTGAGCATGGACTCAATGTATCTTTTTTCTCTTAAAAAAAAAAAAGAAAGAAAAACATATTATGGAATGGTTAATCCAGTTAACCAGATAAAATAGTTTTTAATTTGTCAAGTAAATATTATTAACATTTAGTTAAAGATGAAAATTTGCCCCATAGGCCTTAAATCTGGCAGACCTTTGATACTTTTAGTGTCTCATTTACTTGAGTGTTTAGATAAACCATGGGGAAAATATCAAGCACACAATTCTGTTATGCAAGCCCAAATTATTGGAATAGTATTGCTTGTCATTTTAGACCTCTTTAAATTATACTTTTAGATAAAGTTAGCATATTTTCAGCTTTATAATACTCATATATATTTATATCTCAACAGGTTTATCAACATTAAAAAAGAAAACAAGTTTATTTCTTTCAAAAAACATTTTTTTAAATTCCACATAAGCATATACTGCAAACAATGGAAACATTTAAACCATATTAATAGTTTGGAAAATTGGCCTTTATACAATGGTTTGGCTCAAAAACCACATCTTCAGATTTTGGTTTCAAAATGCTTATTTGTACTCATGCCTTTATTTCTTCTCACTCTCCAAATATTAAAGTTATACAAGGAGTCTGAAAATAAGAATATATCTATCAAGGCGTTGGAAACATGACATTTCCATGAAAAACTGAGAATACTTGAAAAATTGTTGGAAAGTACCAAGCAAAGGAGAGGTCCATGTATTAGGTAGGTGAGTAGTATTTCCCACTGAAAAACAGGAAAAATAAAAATCTAATCTTGGAATGATAATGACTGGAGGTAAGATTTAGCTGGTTAGATAATCTGGAGATGAGCACTATTTGTCCAAGATCTTTGTACTCAAGTAACTTGCCACAGCAGATTTCTTTCAAACCTCTCCTGATGTACAACAAACATGCAGAAACAACAACTGTCAGTTGCAGTAGTAAGGAATTTACCTAAAGGCTTAGCTTCACAGTATTTTCCCCTTTTTCTTTTCAAAAATGCAATTCAAGACTAATTCTTGGCCACCTTACAGGCTAGAGGGGGCCAGAAATCAGTCACCTGCTTTACTGGCTGGACAGGATGGGCTAGAAAAGCAGAAACACATCCCTCCCTATGCCTGTGGCCATCTGGATCCTTCGTACAGTCAAACCACAGAAAATATAAGCATTCTTTTCCTCTTCCACAGGCGATGAAAATTTAAACACAATCTCTGAAAATAAACACGTCATATTTCTAGGCAAACATAAGTCTTCTGTTTAAGAATATGCAGACAAAAATAAAATCGCCAGGTATGTGAAAAGACTCAGTAGTCCCAAAGAAAATAGTGCTGAAAAATCCATTCAAATGCAATCCTGTGANAAAGAACTCTTGTTTCTGAGGAAAATCATTATTTCTAAAAATTTTAAAACAAATCTCAGACAAATGAGGAGATGTATTGTAAGTGACCATCTCAATTAGTAGCTTAAAATATAAAAGGATTCTCCCAGAAGTAAATCAAAATGAAAAAGGAGAAAAGATAAGTTCATGAGAGTGGAGCTCTATGAAAGCCAATATATTTAGAAGATAAATACCAGAGAGTAAATGGAAAAGAAACAGAAATCAAAGAAATAATAGAAGAAGCTTTTTCTTAGAGGAAGGAAGATTATAACCATAACATTAAAGAAAAATTTTTAATGTTTGTTTTTGAGAGAACTAGAGACAGAGCACGAGTGGGGGAGGGGCAGAAAGCGACAAAGGCACAGAACCTGAAGCAGGTTCTAGCCTCCGAGCTGTCAGCACAGAGCCTGACACGGGACTAGAACTTAGAGCTGTGAGATCACACAGAGATCTCACACAGCTGTGAGATCTCACACTGTGAGAGCCTGAGCCGAAGTCAGAAGCTTAACCAACTGAACCACCCAGGTGCCCCTATAATTGTAACATTTAAAGGAGCTACTTGATGTGAAGTAAATTAATGAAGAATAAAAGCAAAACATGTGTACATATACGTTTTATTTATCTTTGCTTTGAATTTCAAAGATTAATAACAATTTCAGCAAGCATCCATTGTGGAGAAGGGGAGGTTTTTCAAGGGAAAAACCTAGAAAATTACTTCTCTTTTAAGAAAGGCAAGGAGACAGTGAAGCAATATAGACAGAGATTTTAGAAAAAATGCTTGCAACCCCAACATTTCATACATTCATTAAAGATGATGCTCAGTTGTGTGACCAGAATTTGTCTGTACTTTCAAATTTCCATTTTACTTTTCAATTTTAGCCAGGCACATTTCTTAATTTTCCTTGCAATTGTGTCTGTCTACGTGACTATATTCTTCCTATTGGTCCAAAGAAATGTGACTGGAAGTATGTAAACTTCCATTTTCTCCTCTCCCCCTCTTTTTCCTCCATTCTTTTCCTTAGAAAACAGATCTCGGGTGCCTGACTGACTCAGTCATTAAGCTATGGACTCTTGATTTTGGCTCAGGTCATGATCCCCATGGTTTGTGGAATCAAGCCCCACCTTGAGTTCTGTGCTGACAGCATGAAGCCTGCTTGGGATTCTCTCTCTCTCTCTCTCTCTTTCCCCTTCTCTCTGCCACTCCCCTGTTTGCATTTTCTCTCTCTCTCAAAATAAATATACATGTAAAAAAAAAATGGATCTGATAGCTGACATGTGGGCAGCCATCTTTTTAATTTTTTTTAATGTTTATTTATTTTGGAGGGGGGGGCAGAGAGAGAGGGAGATACAGAATCCAAAGCAGGCTCCAGGCTCTGAGCTGTCAGTACAGAGCCCCACTCAGGGCTTGAATTCACAAACTAAACTCATGAACTGCCAGATCTGACCTCAGGTGCCACTGGGCAGCTATCTTGGGTACTGGGTATAGTGAATACTCCCGGGAAGGCAGAGCATAAAATCTGCACCACCCACAAAAGTCACAGAGCTTCCAGCTCAGGTCGAGGTTCCTATGTCCAGACTTCTTTTATAGGAGATGGAAATAAACTTTAATGTGTTTAAACCCATTGTTTACTTGTTTTTCTCTTAGATGTAGTCAAACCTGATCTTAACCAATATGATATACACATGGGAAAACAAGTTTCACATGATTGTTAAGATTCACAGAATAAGAACTGATTAACTTTCCATTATTTGGAAAACTATTCTGGCTTTGTGAGAAATGAATGTAAATAATGAGCTCAAATATGGGCAAAATTGATGTAGGAGAAGTGACCAGAGGCACAGTGAAATTTGGGAGTTGATTACCAAACAATTCTTAAAACGAATACACTACAGATGTGAAGTATGTAAAATAACAATTAAACCAATACTAATGATATGGTTGTAAAAGTCATGATTATTCTAAAACGTGGAAATTACGGAATGTGGAGGAGAGGAGATACAGCACACACACTGCTCATTTGATGAGCCAGGATCAGTGATTTCATTCTAAGCCAAATCATTACATTGGAAGAGAAATAGAGGTCCACATTTAAAAATGTAGAGGCATCCACGGCCAGAATGAAAACAAGTAAAGTTTTTATGCTTTTGGAGGTAATATAAAGCAATAGAAACATTGGAGTTCAGAAAAGGGTTTGCAAAGAAAAGATGGAACAGCCGGTCAGCAGAAATAGCCAGAAATTTAGCATAAGGTGATAGAAGTAAGACTTCATTAGTCAGAACAATCTGGAGTGCAAGTGAGACAAATTTGACTCTAAGTCCACAAACACAGTTAAGATTTGTTTAAGCCAAAGTGTAGAATTTACTGCTTCATGTTTTTGAAAAACTCAGCAGTCCAAAAATTCCTGGTGCCCATTTTCAAATGAGGAGTCTCTTACCCTTCGTCTATTATGGCTTCTCTGTGGAATTTATAAACTCCTTTTGTAAAGGTTAAAGAGTCTGGGGTAGGGAAAGAAAGAANGGGAAGGAAGGAAGGAAGGAAAGGAAGGAAAAGAAGGAAGGAAAGGAAGGAAGGAAGGAAGGAAGTCAAGTGTTTGTTAGATACATAAGTGTACTACAACAGTGTAATAGTATTTTATTTATATATATTTTTTATTTATGTATGTATTTATTTGAGAGAATAAGATCGTGCATGTGCACAACTGTGTGCATGCACACAAGCTGGGAAGGGAAAAGAGAGAGAGAACGAACCCAAAGGTCCCTGCCCAGTGCAGAGCCTGATGAGAGTCCTATGCCACCACCCTGAGATAATGACCTGAGCTGAAATCAGGAGCCAGACACTAAATCAGCTGAGCCACCCAGGGTCCCCACTAAGAGATTATTTTTAAAGGGAGTGGACAAATACAATTGGGTAAATTCAAATTTAAAAAAAAAAAAAGGGCTGATCCCACATATCAAAGAAAACTGAATTTAGATTAAATGTAAAGTGACTAAATACTAGCTGTAAATGTTCACAGGACAGCATAGTTTATGATTATAAAGCAAGTTAACAGGAACTACAAATTTTGACAAAACTTCAATTGTAGTGAGAAACTTGGTCTTTGACAGATAAAGTAAGCAAAACATAAATGGAAAAGCTGAATTTCATAATTATAAACTTATTACACTGCAACTATCTTGGAAAACACATATTACTAAATATATACATATATTAAACATTTGCACAAAGAATTGGATTTTAGATATTAGAATATCTTTATAATAAATCTACCAAATTATAAGTTTCATGCTCCATGTTCTTTGTCCTGAAATATGAACAACTGGAGACTAATAAAGTATAAACACACTCACACTCTTACAACTAAAACCATCTGGAAGCAAAGTAAAATTTTCCTAAATCGATTTCTTTTAAATCAAAAAGAAAATGAAAATTTCATATATATTTACTTAATTACATGCAAATATATGTGTATATAATACATATGTGTAAAGATATTAAGTTATATCAAAATGATGATACTACTACTACATATTGCGACTTCACAGAAGTGGTCAAAGCTGTACTCAGAAGAAAAGAAAAGATGTTAAGTGCTTTTACAGCAAACAACAGAGAGTAAGGATGGTGTATATAACATTAGAAGCTAGGACACATAATAAAATAAAGGGATTGATAAAGTTAAAAATTGATAAATGATATAATAAAACAATAACAAAACCACTTCTTAGAAAACAATAAAATAACACAGACATAGAACGTGGAACCAGAAATCTTTGCAATAAGAGAGAAGCTATGAGCACAGATAAAAAGTACACACAAGGATAGGATCCTGTAGTTCAGCGGCAGTAAGTTAGACACTTGATTTAGTAGAAAACTACAATGTGCTCTAAAAGTTTCCTCTTTTATAATTTTTGTTAATGCTTATTTATTTTTGAGAGAGAGACAGAGACAGAGCATGAATGGTGGAGGGACAGAGAGCGAGGGAGACACAGAATCTGAAGCAGGTTCCAGATCTGAAGGGGGGGTTGAACTCACATACTGTGATTATGACCTGAGCTCAACCAACTGAGCCAGCCAGGTGCCCTGTAAAAGTTTTTTATTGTTGTTGCTTTATGTTTATTTATTTATTTTGAGAGAGAGAGAAAGAGAGAAAGAGAGAGAGATTGTGGGGTGGAGGAGCAGAGAGAAAGGAGGAAAGAGAGAATCCCAACCAGGCTCTAGACTGTCAGCACAGAGCCAGATATAGGGCTTGATCCCAGGAACAGTGAACTGTGAGATCATGACCTAAGCTGAATCAAGGGGTGGATGCTTAACTGACTGAGCCACCCAGGCACTCTAACAGTTTTTATTTTTTAAAGTAGAAAAGCTGATAAGATATAGATAGATAGATAGATAGATAGATAGATAGATAGATAGATAGATTAGATAGATAGATAGATACAGATATATATATCTTCCAAATATATATATACTATAAATATACTATAAATATAAATATAGTATAAATATATACTATATATATATATATATATATATACTTGGAAAAATGAGAAAATTTTCTGAATGCTAATGCCTCAAAAAGAACTTGCCTTCATTGATTTACTTTATGGATGAATTTTTTCAAGATTCCAAACAACAAATATTTGCTATACTTTTAAAGATGTTAAAAAAAAGGAAACATATTTCCAATTCATTACTGAAAACTACAATAATAATGAAAATAATATTTGACCAAGAAGGTTAAAAAAAAAAGCTCTGACAATCCACTTTACATATATAGATTCAAAAATCTTAGACAAAAATACATAAATAATAAACACATAATGATAAAAATACATTAATAAGAAATAATTAACAAATATGTAATGATAAAATAATATATAATGATAAAATATGTTATTGTAATAATACACCAGATAAAGTAATTGTTAGTTTTAGGTGTTGACTTGACTGGACCATATGGTGCCCAGATATTTGGCTAAATGTTGTTTTGGTGTGTCTGTAAGGGCGTTTCTGGATGAGATAAGCATTTGGAATTGGTATACTGAATAAAACTGCCTGCCCTCCCCAGTTTGGGTGGGCCTCATCCAATCAATTAAGAGCTTAAGTAGACTAAAAGGCTAAGTAAGAAAAAGTTCTTCCTGCTAATGATCTTCAAGCTGAGACACAGGTCTTCTCCTCCTTTTGGACTTAGACTTGGACTAGAGAGTGAGAGAGTGTGAGGGGCAGAGAGCAAGAGGAAGACAGAGGATCCAAAGTTGGACTCTGTGCTGACAGTAGAGAACCCCATGTGGGGCTCGAACCCATGATGTGTGAGATCATGACCTGGGTCGAAGCCAGATGCTTAACCAACAGAGCCACCCAAGTGTCTCATATACTATTATTTTCAAGTAATACAGTGTCTACTGGAAAAACACTAGAAAGTCTGTGTAAAAAGTAATATGCAATTGTGGTGCCTAGGTGGCTCGGTTGGTTAAGCATCTGGCCTCAGCTCAGGTCATGGTCTCACAGTTGGTGAGTTCGAGCCCTGCATCTAGCTTTGTGCTGACAGCTCAGAGCCTGGAGACTGCTTCAGATTCTGCATCTCCCTCCTTCTCTGCCCCTCCCCAGATTGTGTTCTGTCTCTCTCTCAAAAATAAATAAACATTAAAAAAATTTTTTTAAAGTAGCATAAAATGTTAGATAATTCAGAAGAATGATTGACTTAAAAATAAATTCAAACTTCAATGGCTTTCTTATGTTACAGATTATCTAGACTAAGGGTTAATGGACGAATAAAATATCTATGACTAGACTTCAAAAATCTCCAAGTCTCTGAAATAGCATGCAAAATAGTGTGTAGGCATTTTACTGGGACAAGTTTTGAGAGATTTCATCAGGTCTTCAAAGAGTCTGTAAACTAAAACAATTAAAGACACGTCAACATACCACCAGCAATCTGCAGGAGGCAAAATTGGGGAAAAATAGCAACAAACACCTAAAATTGACTTGTTTTTAGACTCTATTTGAATATAAATAAAAACATCTGAAATCTTATATAAGGCTTGAAAAGACAAGTATAAATACATACCTGGATACATTATATCACTGTATGGGAGACCGGATATTTTAATGATGTAAATTCTCCTCCAAATGGGCAATAGTCCACATATGTATGTAATATATATACATATATATAAGGTACCATGAAGTTTAAAGATTAGTGATGACTGATGTGTTATATATTGTAGTGAAATATGTATCATATGCACATTATAGTCACTGTATATAAATAATATAGTGTTGGCTTGATATTAATTAATATTAATTATATTAGATAATTTTATAATTAATAAATATATAATATAATATTTCAATGTGTTACTTATGCCATACTTAACTCGTGAAGAGACCCTATAACTCGATAATAAAAGCTATCCAAATAAAAAATATGTGTGAATATAAAAAAATAATTCAAAAGAGAGGAAAGACTCAATAAACATATGGACATAATAAGTGAAAAATAGGAATGTACATAAAGAAGTGTGTGGGATACCATTTTTAGTGAAAGTCTAACCACTAACACTTCACTTCCTAATGTCTACTCCTTATTTCATTTTTCTTCATAGCAAAACTAACTTCTAACAAACTGCGTGTATTATCTAACATACTATAACAAATATATTCTACTTGTGGGTTTTTATCTATTTCTTTATACTAGAATTTAAGCTCATTGAAGGCAGAAATTGCTTATTTGATAATTGCTGATTCTCAGAACTTAGAAAAAACTCTACACTATAGTAGCCTCTCAGTAAATACTCTTAAAATTAATATCAGATTGTCAATACTTGAATGATAATGCCTAGTATTGGTAAGGTTCAGAGAGATGAACATTCTTATTAACTATTTTGTGGATAAACTGATAAATTTTCTGCTGAACAGATTTGCTTTGTTATATCACTATGTATTACATTATACAATATGTATAATAATGTACATATATACATATATTACATATTTCTATTATATATGCAATATGTATGCTATAAACTTATAACTGAATACAGCAATTATCATCTAGGAGTTTATGAGGAAGTAATCATAGGACAAGAACAACATATTTGTTTAAATATATTCATTGTAGAATTATTTCTAAGTCCAAAATTTAGGAAATAATATATATGTACTAATAGGAGATTGTTTAAATCAGTAGTATCTAAATTCATGTTTTGAATTACTAATTAGATACCGAATAGTGTGTGTGTGTGTGTGTGTGTGGTGGGTACATAGATAGGAAATATTTTTTGAAAAATTATCCAACATGTTAACAATAGCTATGTCAAGATGATGCTGGATTTTTTTCATATTTCATGAATTATAGAGTAATATTTTTTAAAACAAAATCTCTAAATTTTTTCAAGTGATTTTATATGACTTTTTAAAAATCTTAAACATTTTGGTAGGTGGGTATGGGTGTGGTTTTGTGATCTGTTCATACTTAGATATTTATCTTTTGTAGGAACAGAAGGAGGAGTAATTCTATATTTTGTTTTTTAAAAAGAACCTCACTTATTTCTTTCATACTTCTACTGCTTAGATTACTTGGAGTTACTCACTATGAAAAGTAGAATTATTGCTTGTGCCTTTGGGCTATGTCCCAAAGAGTCATGTTTTCTATATTTCCAATTAAACAAATATTTCAGACAGTAACTTATTATCTTTATTAAAAATTTCCATACAAGTGGTGTATATTTGTATACACACACACAATTGAATATTACTTAGCCATATAAAAGAACGAGATCTTGTCATTTGCAATAACATGGTTGAACCTAGAGAGCATTATGCTAAGTGAAATAAATCAGACAGAGAAAGACAAATACCACCACATATTTCACTCATGTAGGATTTAAGAAACAAAACAAATGAACAAATGAAGAAAAAGAGAGATAAACAAAACAACAGGGTCTTACATACAGAGAACAAACTGGTGGTTGCATGGGGGGGGGTGGGAAATGGGTGAAGTAGACTAAAGGGGATTAAAAGTACATTATTCATGATGAACACTGAGTAATGTATACAATTGTTGAATCATTATATTGTGCACCCAAAACTAATATAACACTGTATGTTTAGTTATACTTCAATTAGGAAAACCCCCTATACAGGCACCTGGGTGGCTCAGTTGGTTGTGTCCAACTGATTCTTGATTTCAGCTCAGGTCATGATCTTACAGCAGGGCTCTGCACTGCTCACACTCTCTCTCGCTTTCAAAATAAATAAACTTTAAAAATAAAAAGAGAAATTTAAAAAACTCTCTGTAGAAAAATAAAAATAAGTAAAATATCTGTTAGCAGGACCCACCTTGCATTAAAGGGAAATTATTTTTTACATTAAAAAAATGGATAAATAAGGGCTGCCTGAGTGTTTCAGTCGGTTAAGCGTTCTGACTTCAGCTCACGTCACCATGTCATGGTTTGGTTCATGAGTTCGAGCCCCACTTTGGGCTCTCTGCTGTCAGTGTGGAGCCTGCTTTGAACCTCTGTCCCCCTGTCTATTTGCCCCTTTCCTGCTCACTCTTTCTCTTTCAAAAATAAGTATTCAAAAATAAATAAATAGTCACATATATTAAATGTAGGGCTGTATGACAAACTGCAGCACTTTGTGCTGTATACAGTGCTGCACTGTGTAGTCCCCACAGCCCCTTCCGTCTCTGAGATTCTGTAAGTCTCTGCAGCGTGATCCCACAATGCTGCATAAAGACTTGCATCAGAGAAACCTCATTCTGCCTGCTTTCTCTTCAGGCCCAGAAACCCAGCAACAGCATGAGTAAGGAAAGAGAGAGACATTTCAGCTTTAAGTTTGTACTCATCAAACATTTACCATTACTCTCCTTCCACAGCATGGTCCTTAACTAAGTTTTCTTCACCTATATTCTTTTCAAATATTTTATTGTTATAAAACTGTATAAAGACCAATGTATTTATATATATAATTAGGTTATCTGAATACTTTATTGCTTTGGTCTATTGTTTGCTTTTGTTCTTGTTTTTGTTTTTGCTTTGGTCAGCATCCAGGGCAAAAAGACATGGCACTCAAGCTGAGTGATTTGCAGAGCTTTTAATAAAAAGACTAATTACAAAGGTATAGGCATGGTGTAGAGAAGCCAGCAATAGAATGTGTGTCTCCAAGGTAGCACCCTTGGGAGCCACCGCTACCCTTAGCCTCTGAAGTATCGAGATGACAGAAACAACATAGGATACTTGGGTATGTGGAGGGGAAGAGAGTGGAAAGGCTGGGAAATAAAGATCTCAATCTCTCTCTCCTCTCACTATCTGGTCTCCTGTTGGTGCCTCCCACTGAGCAAATCCTGCTAGAAATGGAGGGCTTGGAGCTCTCTCTCAACATTCTGCACAGCCGTAAGCAGTATGGACAGGGCACCAGAGCAGGTGGGAAAAGCTAGTGGATACATTTGCAGGTGGAAAAGGAAGATGTCCAATACATTATGTATTCCATGATTCTGAATCAAAAGAAAACTAATAAGCAGACATTGAAAAAGAGAAATGTGTAAAGTAAAAGTAAGAGTCCTCTAGACAGCCAGTTCTATCCCCAGGGGTTGAGTTTCATATGGACCCATCCAAACAAGCAAACACAAAGCATATTGCAATTTGAGCACATGATGAGATTCCCCTTTTAACACCAAATCATTATGATTTTTAGTTACATTTTAAAAGAAATTAATGGGTACATTGAGATTTATGAAAAACAGTAAGGACTTTTGGTGGACCAGAAATTAAGAAAATAAAAAATCCGCATACTCTTTGAAATCCCCTCAAACATCATAGATGGACCCCTTGTCTATCTAGCCTTCAGATCTGTTCCATCCTTCTTCAATGGTGTCATTGCAGTGTCATCCCATCCATAAAGCCATTCCATACTATCTCATCTAGGGATACTCCCAGGATTTGGTCCTTATCTATGACAATGTTACTCACTACTTTCTACCTTGTTTTCAGATTATATGTATAAGTATCAGGGCACCTGGGTGACCCAGTCGGTTAAGCATCTGAATCCTGATTTCGTCTCAGGTCATGATCTCATGGTTCCTGAGATCAAGCCCCACTTACACTCTGCACTGATGGCATGGAGGTTGTGTGGGATCGTGTCTCTCTCTCTCTCTCAGCTCCTTACCCGCTCACGTGGGCGCTCTCTCTTTCTCTCAGAATAAATAAATGAATAAATATTAAGAAAAAGATTATAGGTGTATAATATAGATATAGATATATAGGTGTATAATATAGACATAGATATCATCTACTGATTTAAACTTTTTGAGGGGGCAATTGAAACATTATTTAAAATTTTCTCTCCCAAAGTCTAAGTGAAAAGTCTTGTCGGAGTGTTGAGGAGAAGGGAGTCATGAGCTCCGAGTTCACATCCTGGCTTGGTGTCCTTGGTGCTGTGGCCTCTTCAATGCAGAGTCGCATTAGGATTCAATAATTAGGTAAAACAATTTAGGTGGAAAAAAATAGAATCACTAACAAACAAAGGAGTTTTAGATTTACATAAAGACCAAATACAGTTACCACTTGGACAACACATGGTGAATGCATGAATTAATACATTTAGGTTTACTTAATTATGAGTTACAGAAGAAGGTCATTTCAGTCTATGCCACAGTAGAAAGATGAGCAGGCTTTTAATTCATAAGCAAGTCACAATAAAAGGCATTTCTGCAACCTGATCTATTTTCTCTACTTTTATCATTTTGCTTCAAACATCTGTATACTCACTTATCTTAACCCAAACCCATTCTCACTTGTACCATAATTTTGTCTTAGTTTTATTATTTAATTGTTTAAGTTTTATTTCTTTATTTTGAGAGAGAGAGAGAGAGAGAGTGAGCACAAAGAAGATAGAGGCAAAGAGAGAAGGAGAGAGAATTCCAAGCAGGCTCTATGTGGTCAGCACAGAGCCTGACATGGGACTTGAACTCACAAACCATGAGATCATGACCTGAGCTGAAACCAAGAGTCAGACACTTAACTGACTGAGCCACCCAGGTGCCTCTTTCTTAGTTTTTTTATATCAAATTGTCCACTCCAAATTCTGAAAGTATTCCATTTCTATCCCTTGTGATCATATNTGAACTCACAAACCATGAGATCATGACCTGAGCTGAAACCAAGAGTCAGACACTTAACCGACTGAGCCACCCAGGAGCCTCTTTCTTAGTTTTTTATATCAAATTGTCCACTCCAAATTCTGAAAGTATTCCATTTCTATCCCTTGATCATACGAGAAAGCTCACATAAGGGAAGCCATACCTTACTGCACTGTCACCACGTTCTCCTGTACATACTCTTTTCACAACTATGTTACATAACAAATTATCAATAATTGTCGAAAATACAAAAGCACTTGCTCTGGTACATTTCACAGAGATCCGGTTTTCAGTTGTCTTATAATTGCTTTAGTGTTTATGGACATGTAACTTCTATTTTGTGAGGAGACACCAGTACCGTTCTGCGTTGTTCACCCTGCTTCTGCGTTGTTCTCTGGGTACCACACAATCCAAACTACAGACTTTTATTCACACATATGGGTCAACAGCACCCTTGATGTCACGACACTTGGGGATTCAATCTGACATTCCACTGTTCCAGTGCGCTGACAATGCTATGTAGGCTTCGGAATTGCTAAATGAAGATTTCACAGAAATTTCAAAGTAAGCTACAAACCAAATAAGTAGAGCAATTTAAAATACTAAATGGCCGTATTTTTTCCTCCTCCTCCTCCTCCCCCTCCTCTTCTTTTTCCTCTTTCATTATGAGCCAGGGAAACTTCAAATTTTGTCTTCCATTACACTTTGGCATGTCTGTGAAGATCACATGGTAAAAATCATAGGGTCTTCTTCTGGGTTTCTGACAACTAAACTTGCTTTTTTTTTTTGAAATTCACAGCACCCTTTGAGACTAAATAGCTAAACTTATTATTAACAGCAAGAAGAAGAGAATGAGATACAACAAGGACTTCTCATTTAAGGTCATAAGAAAGTTGAAAGATCATTCTTGAACTAAGACCATTGTGTTGAAGGCACCAAAACATGCATAATAAAAGGCAAATCATTTAATAGGTGGAAATCATTAAATGGACACTAACAACAACCCAATTAATTATTAGTAATCTGTCTTTTCAATAAGTACAATGATTGAATTAAGAATAAAAATTGTAAGGAAGTCAAAAAGTACAAACTTCCTGTTATAAAATAATAAGTCATAAGGATGTAATTAATGTGCAGCAGGTGACTGTAATTAATAATACTATATTGCATATTTGAAAGTAGCTAGAAGAGTGGATCTTGAAACCAGTTATCATCATGAGAAAAAAAATTGTAACCCTGCATGGTGTTGGATGCTACCCAAGCTTACCATGATGATCATGTCAAAATATATACAAATATGGAATCATTACACTGTACCTCTAACACTAATATAATCTTGAATGTCAATTAGAGTTCAATAACAAAAAAAGAAAAAGGGAGACTTGTAATATTTGTTGAAAACCTATAAAACTTTTGTTAATTTTATACTGTCTTCATAGAGTGGATGTTGAACATTCTTAATTAAAAATAGCAAATCAACAAACCTAAAGGCAATTCAGCCCAAGGATCAACTGATCTACAAAAGTCTCTTCATACCATGGCCACCGCCAGCTTCTCATTTTGAGTCACACAATACCTTTACTTTGCCCTCAAACACCACAGAAGATTTTAAAGTTTTGTTGAAATGCTATACTACTTCCTGCCTCTGTGGCTTTCCTAAAGGCAATACAATGGCAAAGTCATAAGGTCTTTCTTGAGAACTCTATCATCCCATCAGAATATTAGGGCTTTGGGGCGCCTGGGTGGCTTAGTCGGTTAAGCGTCCGACTTTCGCTTAGGTCGTGATCTCCCGGTTCGTGTGTTCGAGCCCCGCGTCGGGCTTTTGCTGACTGCCAGCTCAGAGCCTGGAGCCTGTTTCAGTCTGTGACTCCCTCTCTCTCTGACCCTCCCCTGCTCACGCTGTCTCTCTCTCTCCTAGAAATAAATAAAACGTTAAAAAAAAAAAAAGAATATTAGGGCTTTATCCTGAGGATACCAGGAGCAGCTGAGAAGGCGAAACTA
The DNA here is from genome assembly GCF_008692635.1 of Crocuta crocuta. Lineage (NCBI taxonomy): Eukaryota > Metazoa > Chordata > Mammalia > Carnivora > Hyaenidae > Crocuta > Crocuta crocuta. The sequence continues at coordinate 15,399,764 of NW_027551568.1, read as the reverse complement.
AGATGTAAAACACCACTATTATAATTCAATTTAGAATGGTCAATCTGTGCATAGTTAATAGAATGTAAAAGGAAGATTGTCACCAAAGACTCCAGGTAGGACACAGTTGTCCTAACCCATGTAAGAATCATGGGAGCCTGTACTAAGGAAGTTTTTTAGGACTAAAGAAAAATGAACAAAGTCATAATACATAGGACCCAGTGCTAACTCACGTATGGGGCGAGGTAAAAGGAATTGTAAGATCGTGGCTAAATTTCTGGCTTCAATAACCGGAACACAGGTTTCCTTCCTGTGCTAAGGAATATAGAAGTAGAAGAATGTTGGAAGTTTTACGTTATATTAGGTTACTTCTGGTAATATTTGTAGGTGGGGACTACAGGTGTCCTTCACTCAGTCTTGGTTCTAGGTTAAAAAGAAAGCAAATGCTGTCACGGACATAGGCATTTAGACTAACAGCCCCTAATCCTTAGGGATATGTTTCAAAACCCTCAATAGATGCCTGAAACCATACAGTACGGGATCCTATATATGGTATGTTTTTTCTCTCCATACATACCTACATATGATAAAGTTTAATATATAAATTAGGAACAGTAAAAGATTAACAACAGTGACTAATCGTAAATGGAATAATTATAACAATATACTGTGATACAAGCTATGTGAATGTGGTCTCTTTTCCTCTGAAAGAATCGAACAGTACTGTAGGAAAAGTGCAGGTTCATTTAATCTTAGTTTAACCTTCTCATCCTCCTTGTGATGATGTGAGATGATAAATGCCCACGTGGTAAGATGAAATGAAATGAACGATGTAGGCTTTGTGAGGTAGCTTAGGTTGCTACTGACCTTCTGACATATGTGGGAAGGAGAATCATCTGGTTCTCGATCACGGTTGATTGAGGGTAACTGAAACTTCAGAAAGCAAAACCACAGAGGAGGGGCCACTATTGTAACAGCAATCAGACTCAAAAACAGACATTCAACCTGTTCCATAATTGTAAATAAGACAGGCTGGCTGCCCTTGTCAGGACCTCTACAACAGCTTGCGTAAGAGGAGGCAAACACACTAATGTTGTAGTGGCAGGATTTAGCGACCCATCTATTCAGAGGGAGTTGTCCCAGAATCTTCTGGTGAGTTTCTGGATTTAAACCAAGAGGACTATTCCTAAAGGTACAGACCTCTCTTTAGCCTCTTAAGAATATTCTCTAGCTTATTTGCATATCTTGAACACCACTCATTTCATAAGTAAAACCTCCTTCTTAATATCCATTATGCTAGTTAACAAAACCTCTGAACTTGTTTGGAAACAAAGATAGTTGAATCACTTGAAGCAACCATATCTTTTAAATAAATGCCAAGACTCCCCCTGGGAGTGTTTTCTAGATTAGGGCCAATTGACTACCTCTGGGGTGTGGATGAAAACTAACACACGCACATCACACTGACAATGCTGAAGTGGTTTAAGCAGATGGCAGACAACATGAAGGAGGAAAAATAATGTGTTCAGTTTGGGACATGCTTACTGGTGGTGGCAAGCGAAGATAGTTGAGTAAATGCTTAATTATACAGATCTGATATGTGGAAGAAAGTTATAGCTGCATATTCAATTTGGAAATCACTAGAGTGTGCTGTGTTTTTCTATTTTTGTTCATAAAAAAAAGTAGAGCACAAAGATAGCATTTATTTATCCATTTTATCTTTTGCTTAACATTTGTTTTAAGTGTCTATTATATGCCAGATGCTGTGTTTGGTCTAAGAATTGAAAGTCAAAGTCACAGACCCTTCTTTCAAAAAGCTCACGTTCTAGGGAGAGTATGAGTAAGTAAGTATAAGCAATACAATTTAGGGGGAATAGTATATAGTAGTCCCTTCTCATCACAATAAACAACCGTAATTGAGGACACACTCATTTCTTAGAATTTAACCCTTTAAAAATGGCAAATGATATTGGTTAAATTGTAAAGACGATTGTGAAAACCCCATTTAAGGTACATTTTAGAGTTTTAGGAAAAGTGCCTCATGAATGGGTTGGACAGGAGATAACAAATGTTACTGAGGATGTGGAGCAAAAGTATGCTGTTGGTGCACTGTTGGGGGCATTTGGAGTTGTACTGCTACAAGGGAAAATAGGATGGAGGCTCCTCAAAACATTAAAAACATAACTACCAAATAATTCAGCGATCCCACTTCTGGTTATCTATCCAAAGGCGAGGAACTCACTCTTAGGAAGGGATATCTGCATTTCTGTGTTCGCTGCGGCATTATTTAAAGAGCCAAGGCATGGAAACAATCTAAGCATCCACTGGCAAATGAATAAAGAAAATATAAGATTATATAGAAAGGAAATCCTGCCATTTGCAACAATATGGGTGTATCTTGACGACATTCTACATGGAGGCTGTAGTTAACAATACTGTGTTGTATCCATGGAAGTTATCATGAACACAGTTTTAAAGTTCTCACCATAATAACAATGAAATGGCAAATATGTGAGGGGAAGGGTATAGTAACTAACCTTATACGTGTATCAAATACATGGATTAACTAACCAATATATACATGTATCAAATCATCACATTGTATACCTTAATCTTACGCAAAATTTTATGTCAACTATATCTCAAAAAAGCTGAAGAAAAAGTGAATGGATGAAAGCTATGTATAAAAGGGGGAATTTGAAGAACCATAGTAACAACCTATAGCATAGATCATGGGACCTAGCTTGCAATAATTCCCCCATTTTTGCCACATAAGGGCTTCATTTCCTAAAGAAATGAACAGTTATAGATGAGCCTCCAGGTGCTATAAGAGAGCAATAGCTGGGTGAGTAATGAAATTTTTTCCACATTAAAAAATTCTAACAGAATTAATTGATCTATGGTTTAAATTAATGGGATTACGTAATGTTTATTGAGTTCCCACCAGAGGGGGAAATTGAGGTGCAAAATTTGCACTTGAAATTGAAAATAGGAAAATAAATGAATATATATATATACCATACATACGCATACATACATATACATTTTCATTCCACATGTGTGTATATTTATTATATTTTTTATGGGAATGGAAGAGCCCACCTGTTTTAAGTTCTGAAAAACATCTTGAATGCCTAACAAATGTTACCAAATTTCCAAACTGTTTTGCTAATCACTGCTTCTTAATTTTATAACTTAGGTGGATGTCAAGGGTAATTTAATCCTTATGTTTCTGATTCTTTAGCATTCGTCCCATCCAAGTGTTTCATAGGAATAATTTGAAGTCTAAAGGGACTTACAGGTCTTTTGTTTAAGCACATTTAAGATGCTTTATTCACAGTTAAGCAGCATTTTGTCAGGATCAAATGAAACCCAGAAGCCTTAAATTATTTTGAAAATTTGAAGACTGATAAACATCATCAACATTTATTTAGCACTTTTATGTCTACTCTAGTCAAAAATGCAAATATACCAAAGGGATCATAGAGCACTTAACTATTTTTTTTTAATTATACTGTCTTTTTTTATGAGAAAGCAACAAAAAGTAGGATAAACAACCATTTGAACAAACACCGAATTGGATCTTACATGGTGTGAGCTGAATGGTCCTGGTCATTGTCTAAATATGATAAGTGAAAATAGTTATCCTGGAGTCTAAGATTATCTGATCCTTAACTAGTTACTCCTCCCTGAATGGTCCATAGGTAAGACATATGTAGGAGAACTGTTATGGCAAAAGACCAGTCTATTTGACTATTAAGAACTTTGATTCCCAAGTCTAACACAAAATTCTATGATCCACGTTGAATCCTATAAACGTTGCTTTTAGCCCAAGGAAACAGTTTTGCACTATATGGGCTCTGGGTCAAATTTGTTATGTTTGCATTTTTGATTCTACCATTTATTAACTACCGGACCTTAAGTGAGATACATAATATCTTAAAGCCCTTGGGTTCTTTAGCTGTAACATTAGGATAATCACAGTTCCTACTTATCACGGTATCTGTAATTTATCTTAAAATATTTTAGTATAGGCACAGTTAATACTACATTCAGGAATGATACACACCAGGACCCATACTGAAAAGAAGCTAATTGAATTCTTCTGTTGTTGATAGCTCAATCAACATAATATACTTTAATTAGCATGGTGAATGTCAGAAATAAGTTGTTATCTGTAAGATCAGTTACTTGGTAATTAGCATGACAAATGTTAGGAATGTGCTTTATGCAGAAAAATTAAAGTTTCAGGATACATGGATTGACTTAAATATTTTAAAAACCACTACCAATGCACTCCATCTTTGGGTAAACAAGACAGAAGAATCTAAGGAGTTCAGTAGTTTTTGCCTTTGGTGTTAGTGTACATATGATTTCTGGGTTTGTTTGTATGTTTGTTTGCTTTTTGAGGGGAAGTCTTTAATTGATGCCAACTTAGTGTTAATGAAACTCTGCCTTTATATCATCATCTGCCTTAAACAGCCTATTTCTTCATGTTGGAGGTGGGACTAACTAAAAAGACAGACCTGAGGTTCATCAAAATTACAGAATAGGCCATACGAACTGTTCTGTATCTGCTTGCTAATAATACTTGTTTAATTAATGATTTTATTATGTGGCAGAATTTGATGTGAGATTTGCTTATGTTAGAGACGTTGTGTGCTAACTCACACATCTCAAATTGCTGCTATGGACATTATGGACCGCACAGAATAAAAGAGTTATTTTGCATTACCTAATTGGCTTATTAAAGTCATAAGGCAGCCTTGTATGATAGGTGTAAGAAATAAGGAAGGGATCCATACTGTTTGGGACAGTTCCTGATGCAGAGTCAGAGCTCATAAAATGGTTGCTACTATGCGGGCTAAAGTGATCCAGAACCAAAGTAAGCCATATGACTTCTACTTCTTCCACTACCTGCCCAAGTGTCAGATTTTACCACCAACTGCAGAGAAAGCCTTTTCTTATTCAGAGAGAACACAAGAGTTTTTGCCTACACGTAGGCAAAGATGGTTCCAGCAGCCCATCCCGCACCTTCTCAGGCCAAGCAAAGCTGCAGCCCGTGGGCTTGTCTTACCTAGTAATGCATTTGGAAGGCACCATAGTCTCAGGGATAGAAAAGGTAATAGCCAGGGAGAGGTTGTATTTCTCTAGCTCTGAAAAATTAAGAAGCCCTTATAGGTCCTATAACATGCCCAGTAAATTCCTGAACCCCTGGGACTATGGTTTCATAAGACATTGTGGAATTTAACTGATTGAACTTGTTTTCTCGAAAGAGAAGGAGAGTGTGGGTGTGGGGGAGAGGATTTTCTTTTCCAAAACAAAAAAAGGGCACTGAGAAGATCTACATGCTTTATACTCCAAGTTGTGGTTTGAGTGATGTGATGCACAAATTATATATAATTTATATATATAATGCATATACACGTATACATAATATACACACATGTACATACATATTATGAATATATATACATATATATCACATAAAATATATGGATATATGGAAAGATAGACAACTGGAGTGTGATTGTTTAATTTTTGGTATTTGAAGTGTTTTAGTTCTCTAAAAATTTTTTTAATGTTTATTTTTAGTGGGGGAAGGGGCAGACAGAGAGGGAGACACAGAACTTGAAATAGGCTCCAGTCTCTGCACTGTCAGCACAGAGCCTGACGCAGGGCTCTAACTCACCAACTGTGAGATCATGACCTGAGCTGAAGTCAGATGCTTAACTGAGCCACCCAGGTGCCCCTGAAGTATTTTACTTATTTATGCAAGCAACTGTACCTATCCTATATATTCCTATATATATATGTATATATACACATACATATATACGCATATATATACACATATATATACATATATACATATACATACATACACATATATACATATATATATACATATATATACAATTAAAATGTTGGCAACAAGTCCGCAAATAAAATTAGGGTTTTTTGTATTATGAGTCTTTTCTTACTTTTTTTTTTTAATATGCATTCTCCTGAGGAGACCAAATTAAAGCCTGAGTAAGTTTGCATGAATGAATCCTTTGTCAAAATCACATCTCTTCTAATAAAACTAGTACCACTTAATATGTTGTTGAGTTGACAGTGAACTGGGAGTCAGGTGGTAAGCACAGAATATCACAGAAAATGGATGCAGTGGTGCCTGGGTGGCTCAGATGGTTAAGTGTCAGACTCTTGATTTTGTCTCAAGTCTTGATCTCATGGTTGATGAGTTTGAGCTCCACATTGGGCTCTGCACTGACAGTACGGAGCCTGCTTGGGATTCTCTCACTGCCCCTTCCCTGTTTATGGTCTCTCTCTCTCTCTCTCAAAAATAAATAAATTTAAAAAACATTAAAAAAAAAAAGAAAAGGGATGCAATTTGTATCAAATGAAGAAATCTTCCCACCAGTCAAATCTGGCCCAGTATGTAGGAGCTGTCTGGGGCAATTGGGAAACATATGATAGGCTCAGCTTGTATTCATTTTTAAAGTTTAACCCTGAGTCATTTTACCTAAATCAAGAAGCTATTTTTGGAGTCAGATCATGTATGCTTTTCATAAGCAGCAGAGGTACTGGATATCTGTTCCAACTCAGATTTTGGAAGCAGTTATTCTTCTCGAAAGTTATTTTTTTCCTGTGGCATTTCATGGAAAACACTTGCTGTAGCCAACAAGTTATGGATATATTTTCTTAGGCTGAAAAGATTCTTATTATGAATAAGCTAATTGAAGCCATGGGAAAAAGTGCAATTAAAGAATTTTTGGTTTATAATACAATCATGTAGTTGGAAAGAATCTTGAGAAGTCATCGATTTCAACTCTTGTATTGAGACCAAAGGACACCCTCAACCAGCCCTCCCCTCCAACAAATGGCTATCTGTCCTGTTTTTGACACAGTTTAGGTAGTATAATATAAGCCTGCTAGGTAAATCCTGCCCTCTAGTATATCTTAGGATTGTGAAGTTATCTGAATATCTTTTGTTGCAAATTAAACTAAAACCACCATAAAATATAAGCCATTTTATTATATTTTGTATTATCATTGGTGATCAGATCCTGGGGCCTCCATATATCTTCTAGTGTACTATCTTTTATTTTCCATTGTTTCCATTTCTGTCTTGTATAAATTAGGAATTTGGGGTTGCTACCAGCAACAGAGACACATCTGACTGAGTGCCACAATGGGCTGGCTTTGTAATGTTCACCATGGCTAGGCTGAGTTAACACTTCCCAGAATGCCCATTAATGGTCTGTTTCATTAGGGTCAGAGACAAAAAAGATTCTCTTCAGAGCTGGGGAAAGGAAGGAAGGAAGCAACCATTCTGTAGCATACATACATTGTTGCTGATTTGCTGACTTGTCTTCTTGGTGAGAAATAGCAGCTTGTTCAACAATTGCTCTCCCTTACCTCTGGATCTTCTGGAGTCCTCTGACTTCTGAACCAGTGTGTTGGGGTGCATGGTAAATCCCCAGAGGAAGGGCTCTGGCTTTATAAGGTCAGTGGTGATAAGAGTGGACACAGGCCTTGGTCGATCCTTGGGAATTTCTAACTTCCTCATGGGGTACCAGTCTGTTGGTGATCTTCTCTTCTGGACTGTCTGCCCCGAGAACTTTGGGCTCTAACATGAGATGCAGAGACAGTCTTGTGGCAGCTTCTTAACCAGCTGCCATAATTAGGTAAGCAAATACCTAGTAATAAATTCCTTAATATATCCCTACATATTCTATTTATTCTGCTTCTCTAATTGACCCCTGACTGCTACATGCAGGAAACGGAACTAGAAATAAGGAAATAGGATCAGAAATTGAGACTGGCCCTTGTTTCTGTCCTTCCTTAGTCTAACTTCCAGTTTCCCTTTCTCTTTATACTGTGCATGTCTGCAAACATGTTGGAAAAAATGTCACTGCGAGGTAGTAGAACCACATACATATTCAACTACCTGAAGAGACATGAATTCCCTTATTCAGTAACTATCTTCCTCTCACGACAGATTCTAAATTCTCAGGAAATAGACTCTGTAGAACTCATGTGAGTCATATACTCTAGCTTGAGCAATCTGCCGTTTCTGGGAAGCTGACTAAATGGAAGGAATTGGGCTATGTACTGGTGCCCACCTCCAGTCCAAATAACTGTGTCAAGTGCAGCAAGGTTTGGTTGAACAGAATGACTACTGGGATTCCAATGGCATTTTCACGTGGACAGGAGAAATTAAGGACCAAGCTGTCCATGTTTCCCAGGACTCTTGGTTATCAGAACATTCTGATAGGGTCATGCTGGTTATTTCTTGCTGGTGCTTATGCCATGTAAGTTGTTAAACATTTTCAATATTACCCCTGCCCACAGATTTAACTTAAAATACTCATTCATCTATGCAAAACGTATTCTCAGGGTTTGTAATAGACATAAGCACAATACTGGTGTCAGGGAAAACAAAGTTGAGTTAGAAGGCAAGGTTGTAGGCTAAGAGTGCCTAATTTACCAGGAGAGATAGACACTTCTAACTGCACGTGAAGGAAGCATTAGATTGAGAATCAAACATGTTAGGTTTATTCTTTGCTTTTTCATTTACTATCGTTTTGACCAGGTAATTTTATGGTGTGGTAGTTTTGTAAGGAAATATACTACCATGTCCTACATTCATTAGGACAATCTATATGACCTTGGATCAATTATTTAATCTTCTCAGGATAATTTTTATGTCTAAAACATAGAGATAAGATTGTTGTGAAAATCAAACAAGATACTTTATGAAAGAATGTAGCATAACAGTGGGACCTTTCCTTTCATAGTAAAACCTTGGTTTGTGAGCATAATTCATTCCAGAACATGCTTGTAATCCAAAGCACTTGTATATCAAAGCGCATTTCCCCATAAGAAATAATGGAAACTCAGATGAGTCATTCCACAACCCAGAAACATTCACATAAAAATTATTACAATACTGTAATACAATACAAAATAATAAAGAATATACAACATATAAAGAAAAATAAAGTAGCCTGCATTTATGTTTGAAAAAACCTTTGTGGCTTTGTGAATGAGACAAGAGAGAGGAGGATTATTGTGATGAACGACTTTCACTATCACTAATAGAATCACTGCTCTCCATTGCCTCAATGGAATCTTTTTATTTTCATGCAACACCAACAAGGAATCTGTCCAATGACCTAAAATGAAGTAAAGTATTCCCAAGCTTACTCTTGTATGGAAAAGCAAAGGACTGTCCATAGGTGCTTTGAAGTGACAAAAAATACACTAGTGCCAGTTGTGAGCACCTTCCAACGTTCTGAAAAATTATTGATTTCTGCCAAACACTGTGGCCTGACTCAAGCATCTGAACATGGGAGATGATCATCCACGATCCCACAGTGGGTGCAGTGGGGTTAGGGAAGAGGGAGAAAAACCACTGGCTCAGGTGTGATCATGTACTACTTGTATTGTAGGGCATCGCTTGTTTATCAAGTTAAAATTTATTAGAAATGTTTGCTTGTCTTGCAGAACACTTGCAGAACAAGTTACTCACAATCTAAGGTTTAACTGTATTTTCATTTCTTGGAGCCTTTTGTTTTTAATCTTACTTGATTTTTTAAAAATGACGAATGCCATTTTTTTTTCAAATTCCTTTCAGCAGTTAGAAGTATAATTATAATTTTTAAATTTGGCCATTCATTTGATCAATCGAGTAAATAGATTTTTCAACATAAATCATTCTTATATCTGTAGACTTAATCCTGTTTGGTATTTTATTATTCTCCTGGATTTAGTTAACCAGAAATGTATTTAAGATTTTTAAAAAATCTGTATGTAGTGGGTATATCTTGATGCACAAACTCAACTGTGAAAAAAAATCACAGATTTTATTACCTTTAAATCAATTTAATTCCACCTTCAAGCACGCATGCCCCTAGCTTGGCAGGAAATTCAATGTCGGTTATTCTTTTGAGTTTCATTTCTATTTTGAGGGGAGTATAAAGTTTCTAGGGTCTCTCAAAGTACCAAGGCATTGGAGAAAATCCCTTGTCCTTGGTGATCTCTGCTCTTCTCTTGCTCCCCAGATACCTATCACTCAGTTCTAGATCCCTAAGTGGTCATTTTCTTCACAGATTTTATTGCTTCTTAGACCAGGCCAGAGCAGAGCTCAGGGCCCTGATGTTTTAGGGACTTATAAATCTCTCTTTTCTCCCCAGGTGAAGGGAATATCCCTTTTCTTCCCTCTGATTAAAAGTTGATCACCATGAAAATACCCTAATGTCTTCAATGAAGTGGTTTTTTGTTTTTGTTTTTGTTTTGTTTTTGTTTGTTTTTTTTTGGTTTGTTTTTGCAAAAATGGAGAGAGAATCATTCAGAAACCCTCGAGGTAACAAATTACAAATCATAACAGCTAGGGACTGGGTGGAGCTGAGTGGATGCAGAGAACAGCAACATAATTTGATAACATGAATTGTGACACTTTCCACCTCTTCCATATTTGGGAACAGTTTAAACAGCACAAAAATATCAGCTCTTTCTCAGGGTTTGGAAGGATTTCTTGCTGAAATCATCTGAGCTTCATGCATTTCCAAAGTATCGCTCTTTTTATGAGGATCTCAATTCACTATATGGTGATGGGTCTGCTCGGATTTTCTACTTTGTCCTGAGTCCATTTTGGTAATCTGAATTTTTCTTGAATAATTATTCATTTCATTGGGATGGCATGTGTAGCACAGAATTACGCATAGTATAGTAATTTTAAAATCTTACATGTTTCTGGGGTTGTATGTTTTTCTAATTTTTAAATAATAATGTTTTCACTTTTCACTTGATCAGCTTACTTAGAAGGTTTGGGTGTGTTGATGTTATTTTTCAAAGTCTCTGCTCTTGGATTTTTAAAAAGTTAATTCTAATTTAATTTTTCTATTTATAAATTTCTGCCTCTTCTTTTACCCTTTCAATAGATTTGTTTTCTTTTTCTANATTTTTGCTCTTGATTCCCTTGCTTTTGGGGATGTGTCAAGTAAGAAGTTGCTGCGGTGGAGGTCAAGGAAACTTCTTGTGTTGAGGCTTAATTCATTTGTTTCCAACCATCTTGTTTGATAAGGCATGGATGCAATGTTGTGCATATGCCTCTGATCCTGCTAGTGATCGTATCTTAGATTCAATGTGGCTTTATCACTTGTAATTTTGGGGGTAATGACAGTTTTGCATTTTATACTTTAGGAGAATATTTAAAATTTTTACATCATTTGGTACATTTAATTGTTTTATACATACACATACACACATTTTTCTCTATTTTTATTGAATTGCAATAAAACAATAACAATAAAATCTGCAAACATATTCTCTGAAGTTTCAGTTTTAAAGAGTTTGTATGATCTCATACTTTTAATATTAAGAGTGTATTTTAATCTTCACTTTCTCTTTCCTAAAGAACATATAACAGTGAAGTTAAGAGCTCAAAACTAGCTCTAGAACTTTCTCATACGGACTGCACTGACTGTTCTCCTCATGGCTCCTTTTTTCCTTCAGGAACTTCAGTGCTGATTACTGATCGGTCTTTTATGCTCTGGGAAGAATGCAGGTCTCTCATTAAACACTCTCATGAAACACTTACCTTTACTTCTCTTTATACTTCCTTGGCTTATTCTTGAGACATTTTATTGGCTATTCTTTCCCTGTGTGTCCCTTTATTATAGTTTTCACCAGAATTTTTATCATTGGTTCACTGTGTCTCTTTCTTCAAATTACATTGTTTTGGGCAAGCTCTTTTATTTCTATAATATCAAATAAATTTATTTTACACTTTCTTATCAGTAGCTTACTGTCTCCTAAACAATATCACCAGAACATTATGTTGTGTTCTTGAAATTAATATAGTATCAAACATAAGCTAATAATAAAAAAAATGATTTCTGTCACATGGAGTTAAAATATTCGTAAAGACTTCAACCATAAGTATGTAAAAAGTTTCTTCATTACTATCAGATAACCTATACTAAAGAAATAGAATGTCTTTCACACAATAAGTAAAGTAATAATAAATAAAAAAGATGGACTTGAATTAATTTAGATGTGTTACCATTGATTCTCTATTATACCTCTGTAGGTTTCTCAGGCCAATTTCTTTCCATTAATTCATATTATCCTTATTAAAATTAAGTTATTCTGTTACAGAGAATTCCAGAATTGTTTGAAGATATGTTATAGATTATTAACGAAAGATATAAATAAATACTGCCAAGACTTCAAATCAGCCTCTGTAAAATACTGACTTATCTTTCCCATCTCCAAGTCAGCGGAGGGGAAAATTTTGTGAACATTATTCACCAACAAGCTATGCATCAGCTTAATGGGTATATGATATCCAAATCAGATTGCCCTCACTAATTAGTATGTATTGCCTAACATACAGTATTCTATTACAAAATAAAATATCTTATTAAAATCAAAGTGGGGTGCCTGGGTGGTTTAGATGGTTAAGCATCCAGCTCCTGATTCTGGCTCAAGTCATGATCTCATGGTTCATGGAATCAAGCCCTGCATCAGATCAGGCTCTGCAACAACAGTGCAGGAAGGCCCGTCTCCTGCTGCCCCTCTCCTGCTTGTGCGCATGCTCTCTCAATAAACAAAAAAGTAAGCTTAAAAAAATAAATAAAATCAAGGTAATTTAAATCTTTTTCTTTTCCTAAATCTTTCATGCCTATCAATCTTCAGTGCAATTAAATTAGATTACAGAAGTATTCTTTATCAAGTTACACTCATATTTATCTAGTTTGAGGTTCCTTTTGGTGTTCGCAAAATTATTTATTTATTTTTTAATTTTTTGTATTTATTTCTAGGAGAGAGAGAGAGAGACAGCGTGAGCAGGGGAGGGTCAGGGAGAGAGGGAGTCACAGACTGAAACAGGCTCCAGGCTCTGAGCTGGCAGTCAGCACAGAGCCCGATGCGGGGCTCGAACCCACGAACCGCGAGATCATGACCTAAGCGAAAGTCGGACGCTTAACCGACTAAGCCACCCAGGTGCCCCGCAAAATTACCTTAAAAGGCAGTATAATCTGGATGCTCTTTGGACTTTAGATCTCCATTTTCAAATGAATAAAAGTAAAATAGGCATTTAAACTAAGTAAATAAATGATATTAACTGTGTTGATGTGGTTAATTGATGGATTAAGTATAGGACAAACATGAATTACTCTTGAAAATAAATTATTTTTTACTTCCAGCTTCTCTTCTCAACCTCTTCACCTTCTGGTCAAATAAGTTGACAGTCACATTTCATATTTGACAACTTGGAAAAAGCTGCATTAAAGAAAACTTCTCCAGGTCTGGTGAGAACTTTGATAATAGTCTATTACGATAAATATACAACCATTGCAACTATAGAGTCAGAGATAATGGCAGCTTTTATTTTAACCTGGCAAATCTGTTCATTAAAAACATTTTATTATGTGTTTCTTTGCTTTCTTGTCAAATGACCAACTTTCTATTTACTATTACCAACTTCAATCAAGTTGAGATATCCAAACCAGGAAATTCCTTCCCCTTTTCTTTGACTTTACTTTGAAAATCATGTTTAAGTTCTCACTTCCATTATGTAATTGTGGGTCACATAGAAATGATAGCAGAAGCCATTCTTAGTTCAAATTGTCCAAAAAGGAAAATGATTTTCAAGCAAAAATTTCAAGGAAAGAACATTCTGATTTTGCAAACATTAATTAATGGCTTGTTTTTGTTTGCATTTTGCTTTTATTACTTATTTCCCATAGATAGTTGCTGGCTGAGGCTGGGGGAAGGGGCTTATTTATCCAGTCCCAATGAGGTCACTCGGTGAGTAGATTCAGTAAGTGAGATCCTGAAATAGAATAAGATCAGGAACCAGAAAAATATTCCATCAAAAAAGATAGAGTGGTTGTTTTCAGTGTTCATTTCTATTACAATATACTTAAAGGAGCAACATTCACAAAAGATTTTTAGGACAGTGAAAATACTCTGTATGATATCACAATAATGGATACCTGTTAATATTCATTTGTCCGTACAGTCCATTAGACTGTACAACACCAAGAGTGAACCTTAAAGTACACGATTGACTTTAGGTTATTATGATGTAACAAACATACCACTCTGGTGGTAGATGTTGATACTAGGGGAAGCTATACATGTATGGTAGTAGGAAATATATGGAGACTCTCTTTATCTTCCACTCAATTTTGCTGTGAATCCTAAACTGCTCTTAAGAAAGAGTCTTAAAAATATATAAATGATAAATTAAAAAAAAGAAACTTGTTAGAGCTTGGAAACCTGGGATGATAGCATTGTGGTACTCAGCAGACTATTTAGCCCTCAGCACATGGTTAAGCTATTCTATCGGTGCATCCATGGGACTGTCCCTCCCAGTATTCAGATACTTATGTAAGCAGCCCCCTCCCACATTGCATCTGGGTCAAGAGGGCTTTAGCATGTGTGATGCAACAGTCTTGATACACACTTACACAACAAGGCTTTTCTGACTGGAACATTCTTTCATAGAACCCAGCCACCATGTTTAAAGTTGTCCAAATTATTTTTCTGGAGAAAAAGGCCCTAAGAGTTTCTTCAAGATAAAACAGCACATGAGAGGGAGCTCACAGGAAAGAAGACTGAGTGTCCCTGGTGAGCTCCCAAATTCATGAGTAACCCCTCCCAACATATATGAAGGAGAGGAAACTCCCAGTCAACCCACAAACATTTGAGAAATAAATACTTTAAGCCACTGAGTTTTGATGTGATATGCTACCCAGCAATAATTAACTGATATACTGTCTATTCAGTTTCATCTCCTTTTATTGTAACCTCATAAAAATGTCACTCTGCATACTCTGAGTCCCTAAACTTTCTTCCCCTGATCTTTTATCTTTGATTCTCCAAATTTCCCTCCCCTGCATCTCAATCTTTAGTAATTCTAAATTGTTCTTTCCCTGTTTTTTTCTAGTTTTGCTTTGTACCTTGACCCTAACATTTCATCTGTTGCGAGTTGGAGTGGGGCATGTACATAGAATCCGTATAGAGGGTGATGTTAGATTTATCTGGAGTATTTCATCAACATTCTGAGAAGTTTGGTTAAGTGTTCCTGTTTTCTCACTCTATCTATTCACATGAAATGATTGGTTTAGTAAGACATTGACCCTTAATGAAATGGGCATCAGCTCCTTGAATATATCAGGAATAAAAGCCAAAACCAATTATTCTGTCCACTTTGATTGAATATTTTGCTCTCGATTTGATTTTCTTTCTAGACCTTGCTTACTAGTCTGCCGACCTAGTCATCTCACAGCATTAGAAAAATAATCACCTTCTCTCGGCTTCAGCCAGCAACTATCTATGGGATTAAATAATAAAAACAAAACACAAATAAAAATAAGGCATTAATTGGTATTTCCAGAATCTGAATCTTCTCTGATTGAAATGTTTGCTCTAACAACTGTCAACCACTGATCTTTTATTGTTTCCACAGTTTTGCCTTTTCCAGAATGTGATATAGTTGGAATCATATAGTATGTAGCCTTTTCAGATTCTTTCACTTAGTACTATGCCTTTAAGTTTCTTCTACTTTCTTTTTCATTGATTGTTTGCTCATTTTTTTTTAGTGATGAATAACATTCCATTGTCTGGATGTGCCATACTTTGTTTATCCATTCACCTCCTGAAGGACATATTGGTTACTTCCAAATTTTGGTGATTATGAATAAAGCTGCTATCGACATCCATGTGTAGTTTTTGTGTGGTCTTAAGTTTTCAAATACTTTGGATAGATACCAATGAATGTGATCATTGTGGGACCAAAAAGTAAAAATATATTTAGTTTTCTAAGAAACTGCCAAACTGTTTTCCAAAGTGGCTTTATCATCTTGCATTCCCACTGGGAACGTATGAGCATTACTGTTGTTTATAGTCTTGTCAGTACTTGGTGTTGTCAATGTTCTGGATTTGGGCTATTTCTATAGGTTTGTACTGGTGTCTTATTGCCCTTTTAATTTATTTTTTTCCCCGATGACACATAATGTGGATTATCTTTTCATATGTTTCTCTTCCATTTGCATATCTTATTTGGTGAAGTGTCTGTTAAGGTCTTGGGCTCATTTTTAATCTGTTTGTTTTTCTTATTGTTGAGTTGTAAGAGTTCTTTGTATATTTTGTATAAAAATCTTTATTCAGATATGTCTTTGCAAATATTTTCTCTTGGACGGTAGCTTATTTTATCATTCTCTTGACAATATCTTTCTCAGAACAGAAAATTTCATTAATGAAGTGTTTTATGTCAATTATTTCTTTATGGATCATGCCTTCAGTGTGGCATCTAACAGGTCATTGCCATACTCAGTCATCAGTGTTTTTCCTATGCTATCTTCTAGGAAGTTTATAGTTTTGTACTTTTTATTTAAATCTATGATACATTTTAAGTTAATTTTTCTAAGAGATGCATATTCTATGATTTGGATTTATTCATCAGAGTTTTGTACTTTTCCTTTTTTAGATCCTGCACATATTGTTAGATTTATAATTAACTATTTCATTTTGGAGGGTGCTCATGTAAATGACTGTATTTTTAATGATATTGGAAAGTAATTGACTTCTGTATTTTAACCTTACCTCCTACAATGTTGTTAATTTGCCTGTTAGTTTAAAGAGGATATTTTTGGTCAGTTTTTTTAGGATTTTCTGCAAAGAGGATCATATCATTTGCAAACAAAAGCATTTATTTCTTCCTTCCCAATCTGTATGCCTTTTATTTTATTTTCTTGTTTTATTACATTAGCTAGACCTTCTAGTACAACGTTGAAAAGGAATGAAAGAGGGGACAACTTTCCTTATACTTGATCTTAATGGGAAGGCTTCAAGTTTGTCACCACTAAGTGTGATGTTAGATGTGGGGTTTTTTGTAGATAATCTTTATCAAGTTCAAGAGGTTTAGCATCATGAATATGTGTTGGATTTTGTCAAATACTTTTTCTGTGTCTACTGATACGTTCATGTGGGTTTTATTTTTTAGCCTCTTGATGTGATGGATTATATTAATTGGTTTTCACATATAGAACCACACTTGCATACCTGGGATAAATCCCACTTGTTACTGGTATATAATTGTTTTTATATTGTTGGCTTCAATTTGCTGATATTATCTGTGAATTTTTGCATGTATTTCATGAGAAATATTGGTTTGTATTTTTCTTTTCTTATAAATCTTTGCATGGTCTTGGCATAGTGTAATGCTGGCCTCATAAAATGAATTAGGAAGGATTCCCTCCATTTTTTTCCTCTGCAAGAGGTTTTAGAAACTTTGAATAATTTCTTTCTTATATGTTTGGTAGAATTCACCAGTAAGCCCATCTAAGTCTACTGCTTTCTGGCTTGGAAGGTTATTAATATGGATTCAATCTCTTTAACAGATGCAGGCCTATTCAGATTGTCTTTCTTCTGTGAGTTTTGGCAAATAATACATTTCAAGGAACTGATCTGTTTCTTTTAGGTTATCAAATTGGCGAGCAGAGAGTTGTTAATAATATTTTATTATCCTTATAATGTCCATAGGATAGGCAATGATACCCTCTCTTTCATTTCTGATACCAGTGACTGCAGCCTCCTTTTTGTTATTTAGCTTGCCTAGAGGCTTATCAATTTTATGGATCTTTTCAAGAAAGTAGCTTTCATTCTAATTGATTTTCCAGGATGTTTTTTTATTTAGGAAATATTGCTGTCATCTTTTTATTGAGTATAATTCATCTGCATTCTGTTCCACTCACCTTCTTATGACTGAGATGACAATAAAGTGCAGGAAATGGGCCTCCATATTACAGCTGATTCTTTCTCACATCCATAAAGAATCTAAATGTTTTCCTGGTCACAATACATTTATTTACATGGAGCAGCACAAACAGATGTTCTTCAACATTTACCAATGTTGGTAAAATTTCTGCCTCAACATAAATCTTGTTGGAGCATGGAGTTCATTGTCCTAAAAAATGCTATTGTAAACGTGGGTTAGTTGGTTAGTTTTTGCAATAGGTGCTTCTATGGACTGAATGTTTGCTTCCTCAAAAACTAAAAAGATAAAACCTGTTCTCCCATGTGATGGTATTTAGAGCTGGGGCCTTTGGCAGGTGATTAAGTCATTTAAGGTGGAACTCTAATGAATAGTATCATTATGAAAGAGACCTCAGATAGCTCTCTTGTTCTCTTTAGGCCACATGAAGACACTGTGAGATGGTCATTTATGAATCAGGAAGTGGGCTCTCATCAGACACCAAATCTTCTAGCATCTTGATGTTGGATTTCTCAGTCTCCAGGACAGTAAGAAATAAATGTTTGTTGTTTAAGCTACCTAGTTATAGCATTTTGTTACAGCAGCCCAAATGGACTAAGACAGGTACCATGAAAAAGTTGTTTTGTTTATTGTTTTTTTGTTTTTTTCAAATTCTTATTCATAGGGATACCTGGGTGGCTCAGTTGATTAAGTGTCCAACTCTTGATTTCAGCTCAGGTTATGATCTTAACAGTTCATGAGTTTGAGCCCTGCTTCAAGCTCTGGGCTGACAGTGTGGAGCCTGCATGGGAGTCTCTCTCCCCCTCTCTCTTTGCCCCTCCTCTGCTCTCTTCTCTCTCTCTCTCTCAAAAAGTAAATAAGCTAAAAAATTTTTAAAAAGTAAATCTTATTCATAAATATCTAACTAACCTACAGAGAAAAACTTCTAATTGCTCTTATTATGCTTCCCAGTCATACATGATTTATTTTTATTTTTTTTGCAGTTTTTAAAAACAGTTTATTTATTTACTTTGTGAGAGAGAGAGAGAGAGCAAGGGAGGAGCAGAGACAGAAGAAGAGAGCATGCCAACCAGACTCTGCACTGTCAGCACAGAGCCTAATGCAGGGTTCGAACTAACAAACTGTGAGATCATTATCTGAGCCAAAATCGGATGCTTACCTGACTGAGCCACCCAGGAGACTCTTGCAGCAGATTTTTAATGTTACAAACATTCCATCTCATAATTTAATATGTATCTAGCGCTTAATGTTTTCAATATGCTTGGCAGACATTGCTAGCTATTCCTTTGAACAAGACTATGAAATGAGTTACTACTGAGTTGAGAACATCATCTTTTAGATAAAGGAGATGAGGTTTAAGAGATTGCCCAAGGCATGTAATATAATAATGACAGAGCTGAGATTAGGATTCTCAGCTTTCAGTGTCTCTGCTTTCATAAAATCAGATGGATCTGAGCTGAATGTCTCTTTAAATGAAGAAAAAGTTTCAAAGAAAGGGCATGTGACTCTAGCCTGAGGAATGGCAATTTAACAATTTAGTGACTGTGATTTTAAGAATACATTTATCTTCCACTGTGATGTGGATTTATTTTATCACTCCTTATAATTTCTTTTGTGATCATCTTAGGAGGAAGTGATCTAATGTTAGATATAATAGTTGTAAGTAGCTTAATATTTAAAAGAGACTGTCCCTTGTAAGTAAAAACTGAGTGAAAGGAGGAAGCATTTAAAAAGATGGTAGATTTGGGACAACACGGTGGCTCAATTGGTTAGGCGTCCGACTTTGGCTCAGGTCATGATCTCATGGTTTGCGGGCTCAAGCCCCATGTCGGGCTCTGTGCTGACAGCTGGCTCAGACACTAGAGCCTGTCTCAGAATCTGTATCTCCCTCTCTCTGACCCTCCCCTGCTCATGCTGTCTCTCTCTCAGAAATAAACAAAAAAATTAAAAAAAAAAAAGAAAGAAATGATGGTAGATTTAATAAAGACCTACTTCTCACTTTAATTTTTGTTAGTGGCAAACATCTTTTCCCCAAAGAAATTACATATTGTCCAGCTAGAGTATGTTATAAAGTACATATCCAGCCATCATTACTAATATATATTTGGCTATATATCGAACCCATTAAAATAGTGTCAACTTACTACATTAATTTCTACTTGTTTGGGGGAGATGTATAAAGCATACTATCAAAGAAAATAGTATACTACTAGCATCTGTACTTTTATTTTTACTAGTCCTTTGTTTATTTTCATTGATTCATTTTCATAATGTGATCTAAATTAATTAGCTGCAACAGAAACTTCGAATAATTCAAAGAGGCACTTTAGGAAAATTGCATTTTTCCCCAAAATTGTCTATAGCATAAGTTTGTTATGATGAATAATAGTGAGGCAGCTGTTTGAGTTGATTTATTGTTCTTACATAAAAAATTCATATTATAATTTTTAGCAGAAATGAGGCTATTTATAGTAATTACCTTTTTCAAAGGCATTACTGCAGAAATGCAAGGGAATATGCAGGAGTCCTCATTATTCTGAGCCTTAAAAGATAACATGTACTATAGGATCAAGAGGAAATAAGAATCAAAGCTACACTATTCAATCCAGCTTCATGTAACTGTTATAAATATGTTGAATCCAGCACATTTTTTATATTTTTGTTTTTACTGTGATTTTTGACTCAAAGCAGTTTTTGAAACATGTTGATTTTCTTAGTGTACTTCCACTCACTGTTTTGTTTTCAATTTTGCTCATTAAAAAAATCAGTTGAAAATAATTTCCTTGGTGTGCTGGTTTTTATCTGTTTTGTTTGCTCTCCCCCTCACTCCACTCCATTCCCCTATCTGAACCACATGCTCACCAGATTTCTCTTCTCTGCTGGTCTCTTGCATTGCTCTCTGCTCTGGAAAATTGACTTCTATAGACTTCATCACTTGATTCCTTAGCCCCTTGAATTCCAGATGTATTTGGCCAAGAGGGCATAATATGAACTGGAAAGGTGATAGAGAGAGGTTAACATAGTTAGTTTCCGTTCCCCTCCTGCTCTAACACCTCATTTCCCCTGTGCCCTGGGCTCTGGGAGTGTCTGTATCCTTCAGCCACATTGCTTGCTGGCTTGGTCCCTCTTCCACGGAATCAGTGCTTACTGAGTGCTAATTGTGTAATAAACGCTTCCCCTTTGGCCCTAAAGATAGTAATGACTTCCCATTGTTACTACTATCTAGACACTTCCTCATCTCTGATGGGTTTTG
Source organism: Crocuta crocuta (assembly GCF_008692635.1). Taxonomy (NCBI): domain Eukaryota; kingdom Metazoa; phylum Chordata; class Mammalia; order Carnivora; family Hyaenidae; genus Crocuta; species Crocuta crocuta. The sequence goes on along the minus strand of NW_027551568.1, from coordinate 15,378,738 downwards.
TTATGTTTGCCCACCTCTCTGAGAACATTCCTTTCATTAAATTTCACATAAAACCTTTTGAATGGACCATCTGGTTTCCTTGGGACACTGAGTGACATAATTTGTTTATATAAAAATGAATGTATCTTCAACAGAGAGAAAAAAAAGAAAAACACTTCTATATCAGCCTATTTCGGAATGTTTTTCATACCTTATGTTAGTCATATTCCTCAAATATGTCAATCTATGGGCCTGGAAGAGAGGGATCTGGAGGAATAAACACCACAGTGACATATTCCCTCTGCTTTCTGAATTTATTAATACGGTCTCATACATAGGGGTGCCTAGGTAGCTCAGTTGGTTAAGCATCGATTTTGGCTCAGGTCATGACCTCCTAGTTCATGAGTTCCAGTTCAATTCCCCGTGTTGGGCTCCATGCTATCAGCTCAGAACCTGGAAGGTGCTTCAGATTCTGTCTCTGCCCTATCCCTGCTCATGCTCTGTTTCTCTCTCCCCCACCTCTCAATAATAAATAAACATTGAAGATTTTTAAATATTAAAAATACAGTCTAGGACAGAGATTGGGGGGAGAAGAGTAGATCATGAACCTGAAAGGATAAATTAAGTCTATTCAGAACAGTCTCCCTCTTTTCTCCTTCAATATCTACTTCTAGACATTTAAAATCTTATCCAGATTTTTTAAATTGCATGTCCTACATAAAGGACGTACAAATCTATCCACACCTATTGTCATTGACTGGTCAATCAGCTATCCTCAGGGCCAAAATTGAAACTGTTTGCTGGCAATGTTCTTCATAGAAGTTATTGTGGAATGAACCAGAGATTAAAAGTCAAATTAGAAAGTTAATGTAAAACATAAGCTCTTCTGCCGCTGCTTCAGTACCATGTCCTAAAGCTTATGTTCCCTTCTTTTATCACACACTTCACATTTTCCTTAGTTTTACCCATAGCTGGGTGGTGTTCTTTACATGATGAGTGACACAAATATTTATTCACTCATTATCTTAATCCTTGGTGATTCTATCTTTATTAAGCTGTTGGGGCTTCCCATCAACTATGACAATGGGTAAGGGATATTCAGAACTGGCCTTGTGAAGTCTGTGAGTGGCAAGTAGAGTTCTCTTATTTGTGGAGATATAAGCCAGTATCCATTGGTACAATACAGTGAATAATGTGCCTATTGTCTTAGTAGAATGAAGAGTCTAAAATGGTCAGAATGGAAACTTATCTTCCAGTATAACTAAACTATGACTGTGTTCCCCAGTGGAATTATTTCTTCCTTAAGCACTATAACTACAAATATGCCAAGTCCAAGGTTTCAGAGATGGAAAGCAAAAACTCTTTAAGTAGGCTGTTTGGGAAAATATATTCCTAGAGTCCTTGAGCATGAATTTTGACATCTGTACTATAGCCCTTCTTATTGCCGGGACTTAAGTAGTTGTTCAAGCCAGCTGGAAGATCTCAAATTCTGGAACCAAGAGTCCATGACCTGAGCAGTGATCAAGAGTTGGTTGCTTTAACCAACTGAGCCACCTAGGCACCTCTGTACTTAATCTTTTGAAAAATGCTATTATAGCTGGAAGGTGAACCAGAATCTACAGGACAGAACATCTTGTCAACCTAATTTTTGAGCTCACAGTAGATACTTTCTTTTGCTTTTGATCAGTCTGTCTAGAAGTTTATTAATTTGATTGAAGTTTTCAAAGATTTAGCTTTTGGTTTCATAGATTTTCTGTATTTTCTCCTACATTGATTTATAGTATAATTGTGATTTTGTAATTATTTCTTTTCAGTTACTTGCCTTGAGTTTAATTTGTTCTCCCATTTTTGTTTAATTAACGTAAAGAGGTGGAATCATTGATTTGAGAACTTTCTGCTTTTCTAATATAGTACTCAGTATTATCATATAGTATTATAGTATTTAGTACTATACATTTCTAAGTACTACTTTAGTTATGTCACACAAATGTTATTATGTTAGATTTTAATTAATTTAGTATGTTTTATTTCAATATATTTTTCAATATATTTCAATATATTTTTATTTTCTGATTTCCTTTTGATATCTTTCTTTTTTTTAAATTTTTAAATGTTTTTATTTTACTTCTGAGAGAGAGAGAGGGGTGGGGGGAGAGAGTGTGAGTGAGCATGAGCAGGAGAGGGTCAGATACAGAATCTGAAGCAGGCTCCAGGCTCTGAGCTGTCAGCACAGAGCCCGATGTGGGGCTCGAACCCACGAACAGTGAGATCTTGGCCTGAGCCGAAGTTGGCCGCCCAACCAACTGAGCCACCCAGGCATCCCATTGATATCTTTCTTGATTCATGGGTGATTGAAAGTGTATTTGGTTTCAAAATTTTGTTTCCAGATGTCTTTGTGTTCAGTACAAACATAACTCCATTGTGAATGGAAAATATTTGTTTGAGGAGCACCTAGATGACTTAGTCAGTTAAGCTTCCACTCTTGATTTCAGCTCAGGTCATGATCTCATGGTTCTAGAGTTCCATGAGGAACTTCAGAACTCCAGAGCCTGCTTGGAATTCTCTCTCCTCTCTCTCTGCCCCTCCCCCTGCTCCTGTTCATGCTTTGCCTGTGCACTTTGTCTCAAAATAAATAGTTTAAAAACATTTTTAAAAAGAAAACGTTTGTTTGATTTGAATCCTTCCAATTTTATTAAGATTCTTTTATTGACTAGATTATGGACTTTCTTGGTAAATCTGCTATGTGGCACATGTATTCCGCTATTGTTAGGTTGACTGATCTATGAATAAATGCCATTTAGTTTAAATTGTTGGGAATGTTATTGTCTTCTATATTTTTACTGATTTTCTGTCTACTCATTCTATTCATCTTTGGAGATGAATCTCTTGCTGTGGATTTGTCTGTTTCTCCTGGAAGTTCAATCAATTTTTGACGTGTGTACTCTTAAGTTGTTACAAGTATCAGGTATATACATATTTAGAAATATTATGCCCTCTTGACGAATTGACCTCTTTATTTTATGGAATGGTTTTATTTATCACTAGCTATATCCTTTGTTCTGATATTTACTATATTTAATACTAATATAGCCACACCAACATTTTTATTATTAATGTATTGTACCTTTTCCCATAACTTTTGCTTTTAATTTTATTATTTCTTTATATTTAAAGTATGTTTCTTGTAACATACAATTAGTTATTGCTTTTTTCTACAACTTAATGATCTCTGTTTTTCAATTAGGGTATTGAGACCATTTATATTTAATATGATTACTTGTATGGTTGGCTTTAAATTTACCACATTGCCATTTGTTTTCCATTTGTACCATCTGTTCTTTGTTCCCTTTTTTTTCCCCCCCTGTCACTTTTGGATTGACTATATTTTATGATTTCATTCTATTTTATTCGTTGACTTATTAGCTAAAACTCTGTTATTTTGGTTTATACTATATATTTTAACTTCCCATTGTGAATATTCAAGTAGTATATTATCCTTCTTCACATATAAGCATCTTACAATAGTATAATTCTGTTTCTCTCCTCTTGGTCTTTCTGCTATTGTTGTATATATTTCAGTACTACTTAACTTATAAATTACAAAATATGTAGTTTTAAATTTTTAACATTCATTAATGTTTTAAATTACTTTGTTTAGGAAAATACTTTATATATTTCTAGATAGATACCATTTCTGGTGCCCTTAATAGTTTCATTTTGATTTTATTTTCAACTAGTATAATTTTCTCGATAGTGTATTTTTTATAGCATAGGTCTTGCTTATGAATTTTTCCAGTTTTTGTATGTCTGAAACCTCCTTTATTTCCTCTTTGTTTTTGAAAAATATTTTCACTAGGTATGGAATTCTAGGTTGGTAGTTTATTTTCTTTCAGTACTTTAAACTTGTCTCTACTATCTTCTGGCATGAATTTTTGTTGTTAGCGAAAAATTCACTGTGTCTTTGTTCCTGTTTATATAATGTATCTTATTTTGCTGGCTGCTTCTAAGAATTTCCTTTCCATTGGTTTACAAAAATTGATTGTGAAATTCCATGGTTTATTTTTCTTCATGTTTCTTGTTCTTGAGGTTTATTGGTCTTATAACTATAGATTCATAGTTTTATCAATTATGGAAAATTTCACTAATATTTTTCAAAAAAATTATGCCACTCTTCTACCTCTTCTTCCAAGACCTGAATTAATTACAAAATGCCTTCTTGAATTTGTACCACAGAACAATGGTGTTATGTTAATTTTCTTCAGTCTTTTTTCCTCTTTGTGTTTTATTTTAGATAGTTTTTGTTGCCGCTCTTCAAATGCACTCATGGTTTCCCTGCAATTCCTAATCTACAGCTAACCCCATTTGATTATTTGTTATCTCAGATGTAGCTTTCATGTCTGGAATATCATTTCAGTCCTGTTTATGTTCAATCATTCTCCTACCTTCCTGAACATGTGGAATATAGTTCTAATGACAACCTTAAGGTAACAGTCTGTTATTTATACCATCTGTACTATTTTTAATTAATTATTTTATTCTCTCATTATAGGTAATAGTTTCATATTTCTTTTAATGCTTAGTGATTTTTAAATTTGATGCCAGGCATAAGTTTTACCACGTTTGGTGATGAATGAATATTTTGTAGCCTCGTGAACTTTATTTCTGTAAGTATGATTGAACTCTTTTCTGTGATGCAGTAATGTTATTCACAAACAATATGTTGCTTTTTGGTCTGTTTTGTAAACTTTGCTAGCAGCAACATTCAGTAGAGGATGAATTTTGGCAGACCATTTTGTGTACTCTATCTGATGTCCCTGAAATGATGAAGTCTTCTAATCTGATTGGTGGAAACTATTTCAAGCTCTCCATGATCTCCACCTAGTGATTATTCTATATAATTATTTCTAATGATTCTTTTTTGAGTCTCATATAGTTTGCTCACATGGATACACTAGACAGTATTCAGCTGAAGTCTTCAGACTTCTGAAAATCTGTTGGCTCTCCCTTCTCTGGTACTCTCCCCTATAAATTCTCACTGCCTTCTTCTTCCCAAACTCCCAGTACTATCTCACCAACTCAGGGAGATCTGTGGTTCTTGAGATTCACCCTGGGAACTCTCCTGTCAGTAAGCTGGGACAATCACAGAGCTTATCTCATTTGCTTCTTTTCTCTAGTTTTTTCCTCATTTGTTTCTTTTCATTGCTAATGCTCAATATTTTGCAAACTGTTGTTTCATATGTGTTTTTTTCCCCAGTTTTCAGCTATTTCAGAGGCGAGGGTAAATTCAGTCCCTGTTAATATTTAACATCTAATTTTAATTGAATGAGATAATAAACATTTCATGATGAGAAGTTCATTTCTCAGAGACCTGTGGGTCAGAAATAGGGCCCAAATGCAAAAGTGAAGCTAGTTTTCAAATGGATATGAATTTTTGGCAGAAAAGAGTAAGTGATTTTCCACCAAAGCCATAGAATTGTGCTTAGCTATGCTCCTTTTTAGAATTTTCTGGGTGCTCCATGCAGCTTCTTTATCTCAAAGAGTTGCATTTGCTGTGATTTTGGATCATAACACCCAATGGTAGTGTGGTTTGCACTGAAACATGGACCTACTGTGGAGCCTGTTTTAATTCAGGCCTCAGCCTAATGTCTTGTGATATCTTACAAATTAGCCAGTGAGTTAGATCATCATGCATAAATGTAGTATATTTTGGTTCCATAGTTTTAAAAAGCTCAATTGGTTTTATGCTTCCTAAAAGTTTCTGTAATCTATCTCTTACTTTGGAAGAAATGCCCTGTCCTATGCTAGGCTACTGAAACTTTGTAAACCTGTCACTATGGCAGTCTCTGTCTCTTGAGCTTTCATAAGGTTTATCTCTCAACTTTGGTACCCATATGTAAGAGGAAGCCATCCAGTGCTTGTACCTCTTACTTACAGATACTAAGAGCATAAGGTCATCAATGTAAAGATCAGTTTGATGTTTTATGAGATACAAAGATGGTTAGGTTCTCTCCAGGTTATACTATAAAAGAGAGCATGAGGGTTGACTAAACAGGGAAGCGAAGTTTTTACCCTTGTTTTGCAGAAGCAAATTGCTTAGGAATTAGAAGAAACAGCATTATTTAAGTCAGTGTTTCTCTAACAGGAAAGTGCAAAAGAACTAAGGTCTTGTTAAAACACAGAGTTTTAGGCCCCACTTCTAGAGTTCTATCTTGGGTGAGACCCAGGAATTTGCATTTCTAATAAGTTTTTATGTGATGCTGATGGTGCTTGTCCAAAAACTACAGTTTGAGAACCGATTCAAGTGACAAGGGTAATATTAATTTTCTTAAGGAAATATATTGCATCTGGAAACAGAGCCAGGATAGGCATTAATGACTGATTTTGTTTGTAACAATCCATAGTCAGTCTCTGAATCTGGCTTTCCAACAGCCAAAATATGTGAGTTAATTGACCATATGTTTCGAATCCCTGACACTTCTCACCACACTCATCTTTCTAGTGTTTGATGGTGATACTGTTCTGCATTACTCCTGGGGGTGAAGACTGCCTTTGATTTACTCTCTTGGTAGCAGATACAGTTTTAGAAGCTTCTACTTACTTTGTCCCAGCACAATAAGCACCTCTCCCTCCGAAAAGAACCCGTAGAATAAGTCAGTGGTCCCATTAGACTCATTCTGAGATGAAGGGAGTTAAGATTTCACTTATTACCTGACATCAATGCATGCCCATTATTAGGGTACCAGGCTGCCCTGAGAGTCGTTAGTGATTAGCAGTATTTCAGAGACTTTAATTAATAATCCCACAGAAGTTTCTGAGTATTTCTCTTTCACACATGCACAGCCATCCCGGTAAATGGCTATAGTCACACAGAGAAGGTTTGGGGAATACATGTAGTCTTTATTAATGGTCATGTTGCTTGCCATCTCCTGAAGGGAACCAACATCCCCTTCAATGGAGGGCCTCCAGGCATATGTATTTATTTAGGTCTTGGAACTGGATAAGAGGCTATGAATCCTCGTTATGATGACTTGAGTTAGATTTTTAACACTAGACCAGAAAATTTCTGCTTTTATATATTAATCCACCTCAGTAGGCTGTTCATCTATTTCATTTTGAGGGTCCTAGTGATCAGAAAGCCACTGATGCAAGTTCATGCAGGGCAGAACACTATTACCAACTTAACACCTGCCTTGTTAATGTGATTTTGAGCACCTTGTTTCTGATGATTAAGCTCCTTGACCTGGCCTCGAATACCCTGAAATCCCACTATTCCCACTGAAACAAGGCAACATTTCTATCTCAGCACTTCCCACTATCGGTTATATTTGGACTATAAAGACATTCAATGTAGAGATGTTTGAAGATGCTTTGGGAGGGGGAGATGTCCTCCATACACTTTCAAGGTGATTAGTAGAGGCGAGCTGAGGTGGGTATATATAATAAACCTACTGTAATATTCCCACATCCCTAAACATTAATATTTCACCTTTATCCACAGTGATTTCCAACTAAGCCTGTAGTTTAGAAACCCAATGCCCAGGGTCTACACTAGAACGTTAAAATCACATGCTATGTATGTGGAACCTAGACGTTAATTTTTATCTTTTAAGGCTTCGTCGATGACTTCAATGTACAGCAAATGTTGTGTGCCACTGCACTATGTCAGAAAATTTCTAGCATTTCTTACTCCTTGATTGTAAACCATCATTGAGCCCAAACTTCAGTTAATTAGTTTTTTGGATGTGAGAACCACTCCGTGGGTAACTAAGCCCAATTTATTACCCTTCAAATCTCAGTTGCCTATACCTGGAATTCAGAAATTCAAAATGTTTATCTTTTCCCTTGTCTGCCAGAATATCGCAGGCTCCTATTCTTTTTCCACAAGTGGCCTTATCTTAGCATAAGATACGTGGCTGATTTTTCCATTTAGTTGGCTTTAACAACCTTGCAATTACATTCAGTCCTTGGACTTGATTCTCATTCATATCTGCCCTATGGCTACTGGAGATAAGGGACTCTTTTACGTTTCCATAGAAGCTTTCTAATTTTTCATTCATGGTCTGAATCAGACCTTTATTTTTTTTTCTTTTCTTTTGCTACAGTCTTTGTAATAACCATTGTTGCCATAGTGACTAAGTGCCACAGCCACTTGATCTCCTAACGCCTTCATTGCATCTGTACTTCATCGTATGCCACCACCAGTGATTATTTGACTAATCACGATGTCACAGCATGCCAGAGATTATCAGTGTCCCATTTCCCAAGCAAAGAAGCTATCTGTGAGCTCTCAAATATGCTAGCTACCCATCCTAAGAACCTATTTTAAGGGTGTTTCCTGGGACCACTTCTTGTGCCAATTACTGAATCACTCAAGATCTTGACAGGAAACAGATGGTACTTTCAAATGGACCAATTAGGGAGAGGACTACTTACAGAAATATATATTGGTATAAGAGAAACCAAAAAAAGATGGTAAGGCACTCTGGGGTTGGCAACGGCTGGGAGCTTTTACTACCCCTCAGCATGAATTCTACTCTCCTTCCATCCGCTGATAATCTGGCATCTCCCACCGAAAAAACTCAACCAGGATAACCCTGCCCAGAGGCCAAGAGATATAGATCATGCATCTAATAATGAATAAAGTCCTTCAGACATACAGAAAGAAGGAGAGGATATGGAGTATATTTAGAGGCATTGAAGAAAGTCTAGCAGACATCCAAATTGGATGCTTCATCTGAGCTCCAACATGTTTGCAAATCTCTTATTTAAGGTCTTCAATTCGATGTTTTAAAGACATCTCAGACCCAGTAGATTGAAACCCATCTGAATCCAGTCTGCTTGCTGTTGAAAAGGAAATCTGCCTGAAAGCAGGAAAGTTAAATGTAATCCTTAACATCATCTTCTCTTTTACTTTCCAATCTACCTCCAGTTCTTGGTGGATTTTAACTTAGATATTTTATGTTTTTCTTTACTTCTTTCTGTCACTATTACAACCCTGTCACTATTTTAATATTTCCAAACTTGTTAATTCTTTCTGTCATGGATATAATGTTTATTATTGTTTAAAAAATTATTTATACTTTTATTTTGCAATACAACATAGGTCCAGAAAATTGCATTAATTCCTAAATGTAGACTTCGATGAATGACAGCAAAGTGGGCACTGATGTAACCACACTTGATCAAGAAATAATTCCTTTATTTAGAATATCTTTATCACCACCCCCCCCGCACAAAAACCCTATACCCATTAATAGTCACTCATCATTTTCCTCAGACACCTCACCCCAGAGTCATAGGCAAACACTAACCTACTTTCCATCTCTATAGAATTCTTATTCTGGATACTTCATAGGATGGAATCATATAATATGTGGTCTTTTGCAAATGGCTTCATTTGCTTAGCATAGTGTTTTCAAGGTTCATCTGCACTGCAATTTTTATCAGTGGATCACTCCTTCTTACTGCCTAATAATAATTTTATTTTATGGATATAGCACATTTTATTCATTTATCAGTTGATGGACGTTTAAACTACTTTTACTTTTTGGTTATTATGAATAAAAATTATGAACATTTGTGTAAAAGTTTTGTGTGTGGTGCAGTTATTATTTAACTTAGATCATATCAAAAGAATGACTTAACAGAGAGTAGTAGGTAAAATAATGGTACTGCAGAGATGCGCATGCCTTAATCCCCAGAACCAGTGAATATGTTATCTTCCAAGGCAAAAAAGACTTTATAGATATGACTGAGACTAAAGATTTCGTGGTGGGAAGAATATCCTGGATTATCAAAGTGGGACTAATCTAATTTAATCTAATCTAATCTCTCAACTTCATGTGTTTCTCTTGATCTATTTCATACTCTATTTCTCATTTTGTATGCCCAAAAAAAGCCATTATTTTTGAGATGCATAAACTGTGTTTCTGGACCTCTGAGTGGTTGTTCTGGCTAAATTTGAGGTATCATAATGTACCAGTTGTACCAAAGGGTTAAAGGAAAATGAAGTTGGATTATTTGTTCCTCTGGCTCCTTCTCTTTCTGGCTACAGGTTTGCAGTGGTGCCATTTTTCTGTTCCTTTCTCCTAGAGGACCTTTTTTTTTTTTTTCTTTTTGAAAAAGCTGTTCTTTCCCTATTGAGTTACTTTGGCACCACTTTGGAAAATCAATTGACCATAAATTTCAGGGTTTATTTCTGGCCTTTCAGCTCAGTTCCATTTATCTAGATGTTTATCCTTAGTCAAATGCCATAATGTCTTGCTTAGTCTAGTCTTGTACTACATTTTGAAATTAGGAAATGTGAGTCTTCCAACTTTGTTCTTCCTTTCCAAGGTTGTTTTGACTCTTCTGTTCCCCTTGCATTTCCATATGAATTTTATGATCATCTTGTCATTTTCTGCAAATGCTAGGTGGGATTTTGACAAGGATTGCATTAGATCTCTAGATCAATTTGGGGAGTACTGCCATCTTAATAATATTAAGTCTTCTGATCCTTGGTTATGTGCTGTCTTTCAATTTATTTGGGTCTTATTTAATTTCATTCAATAACGTTTTCTAATTTCAAGGTACAAGACTTTTGCTTCGTTTGTTAAATTTATTCCTAAGTATTCTATTATTATTATCAATTCTACTGCAAATGGATTGTTTTCTTAATTTTAGATTGTACTGTTTCCTGTTAATGTATAGAAACATAATTGTTTTGTGTATATTGATCTTGTATTCTACAACCTTGCTATATTCATTTATTGCTTCTAAGAGCTTTTTTGTGTGGATTCCTCAGAAGTTTTATTTATTTATTTATTTATTTAATATAATTTATTGTCGAATTGGTTTCCATACAACATCCAGTTCTCATCCCAATATGTGCCCTCTTCAATGCCCATCCCCCACTTTCCCTTCACCCCCACCCCATCAACCTTCAGTTTCTTCTCATTATTTGAGAGTCTTTTATGTTTCGCCTCCCTCCCTCTCTGTAACTTTTTTTCCCCCTTCCCCTGCCCCATGGTCTTCTGTTAAGTTTCTCAAGATCTACATATGAGTGAAAACATATGGTATCTGTCTTTCACTGACTGATTTACTTTGCTTAGCATAATACCTTCCAGTTCCATCCACATTGCTACAAATGGCCAGATTTGTAGGCCAATCTTTCTCATTGCCAAGTAGTATTCCGTTGTATAGATAAACAACATCTTCTTGATCCATTCGTCAGTCGATGGACATTTAGGCTCTTTCTATGATTTGGCTATCGTTGAAAGTGCTGCTATGAACGTTGGGGTACATGTGACCTTATGCATCAGCACTTATGTATCCCTTGGGTAAATTCCTAGCAGTGCTATTGCTGGGTCATAGGGTAGTTCTATTTTTAATTTTTTGAGAAACATCCACGCTGTTTTCCAGAGCGGCTGCACCAGTTTGTATTCCCACCAACAATGTAAGAGGGTGCCTGTTTCTCCACATCCTTGTCACTTATGAGTTTTTATGTACAAGTACTTGTCACCTGCTAAAAGTAGAGACAATTTTACTTCCTCATTTCCAGTATGGTTGCCTTTTACTTTTTATTTTTGATTGATTTTCTTGACTACAATCTCCAAAACAATGTTTATAGAAGTGGCAAGTGTAAACATCCTTATCTTGTTACTGATCTCATGGACAAAATAGTCAGTTATTATTTGTGCTGTTAGTTACGGGGTTTTTAACCTTAACTTTTTACTAGGTCATGGTGTTGTAATAAAATTAACCACCTTTTATTAAATACTTTCTGCATTTATTGAGATAATCATGTGGTTTTTATTCTTTAGTTTATGAATGAGGTGTAATATTTTCATTGCTTTTTGCAATTTTGAATTCTTGGGATAAANGCAAGTACGGAGCTCCTTACTTCTCCGCCATCTTGCCCTCTCTCCGATACATAATCTTTTTTATCTCATACCAGATTTGGTTGGTAGTATTTTGTTGAGAATTTTATGTCTATGTTCATAAGGAACATGATCTGTCGTTTTCTTCTGATGCCATTGTCGGATTTTGGTGTCCTTTGCCATTGTATAACAAATTGGGAAATATTACCTCTTCTATTTTTTTCTGGAACAGTTTGTGTTGGATTACTGTTAACTCTTTAAACACCTTGTAGAATTCACCAATGAAACTATCTGAGTCTAGAGTTTTTATTCTCTGTTGAAAGTTTTAAAATGACTAATTCAATGTATTTTCTTGCTATTTAGGTATATTTAGCTTATCTATTGTTTCTTGTGGTAGTTTTGTTAAGTGCTTTTCTATTAATTTTCTTGTCTAAATTATTTATTTATTTGTTTGTTTGTGCTTATTTATTATTTTTGAGAAAAAGAAAGCCAGAGCATGAGAAAGGGGGTCAGGAAGAGAGGGAGACACAGAATCTGAAGCAGGCTCCAGGCTCCAAGCTGTCAGCACAAAGACCGATGTGGGGCTCAAACCCAGAAACCACAAGATCATGATATGAGCTGAAGTTAGATGCTTAACCGATTGAGCTACCCAGGGACCCCTCATCTAAATTATTTAATTTATTAACATATTCTTTTACTCTTAAGGTGTACTCTTTATACTTAACATAGGTTTCTTGTGATTACTATATGGTGTATACTTGGGTCTTGCTGTTACATTTGATCTGGAATACTTTAATGGTTTATGGGGCACCTGAGTGGCTCAGTCGTTTAGGCATCCGACTTTGGCTCAGGTCATGATCTCACGGTTCATGAGTTCGAGCCCCGCGTCGGGTTCTATGGTGACAGCTCAGAGCCTGGAGCCTGTTTCAGATTCTGTGTCTCCCTCTCTCTCTGCCCCTCCCCCACTCGTGCTCTGTCTCTGACTCAAAAATAAATAAAAAACAAACAAGAAAATGAAGTACTTTTATGGTTTAGACCATTTATTTTTAATACGATGCTTGGTAAGTTTGGGTACAAATTTATCATCTGTCCATATGTTTTCTTTCTGTCATATTCTTTCTTTGGGCTTCTCCCCTTTTTTTCTAACTTCTTTTGTATTAATTGTATATTCTGTTTCATCTTTTCAATTTTTATCTTATTTTGTGACTTTATTAGCTATACATGTTTTTATTATTTATTCTAAGTTTTTAGCATGTCTTTAACTTGTAGTTTATAAACAGTAAATGATAGTTTATAGCTTACCTCCAAGTGATATTATAATGTCACATATAACAAAAGAATCATAAATTTGTATTTCTCTATTTTTTTCTCTTGGCCTTTGTGCTATTGCTGTTATGTGTTTTCCTTTTACAGATGGTATGAATCCCATAATGCATTCAGATTCATTTTGCTTTAAACATCCAAATATCGTTAAAAGGTCTTCAGATCTTAAAAAATAAAATCTTTTTTACATTCAACCACACAGTTATCATTTCTGAGTTTCTCTGGTCCTTTATACAAATCCGTATTTCAATCTGATGGAATTTTCTTTCTGCGTGAAAGACATATTTCATATAGTGCAGGTCTACTGGTCATAAATCCTTTCAGCTTTTGTATGTCTGAGAAAATCTTTATTTTTCTGTTGTTATTGAGAGATATTTTTGCTAGGCATAGACTTCTAGGTTAAGAATTATTTTTATTTTAGTATTTTAAAAGTTTTGTTCCATCATCTGGCTTGTACTTTTTCTTGTGAGAAGTCTTTTGTCATTCTTACCTTTGTTCTTCTCTAAGTAATGTATCTATTTGGCTCAGGCTAATTCTAAGGTTCTTGCTTTACCACTGTCTCTCAACTACTTAATTTTGATGCATCTTGATATAGTGTATTTCATGTTTCTTCTGCTCGAATTCCATTTTATTTTGTAGACTGAGCGTTCATATTTTTCAGTCACCTTAGAGAATATAAACATTTTTTATGTTCCTCTCTTTATTTCACTGCAGGGATTTTAGTTAAATGTGTAATAGGCTGCTTCAAGTTGTCACTGACCTCATGTTTCTATTTTCAATATTGTTCTTTGTGCATTTCCTTTAGGACAGTTTCTATTAGATTTGCCCTNAGAGACAGAGCACCAGCAGGGGAGGGGCAGAGAAAGAGAGAAACACAGAATCTGAAGCAGGCTCCAAGCTCTGAGCTGTTAGTACAGAGCCCAACGCGGGGCTCGAACCCACGAACTGTGAAATCAAGACTTGAGCCAAAGTTGGATGCTTCACCAACTGAGCCACGAGGTGCTCCTGCAGTATATTTTTTAAAACCTTAAACATTTTCAATTTTATTTCTGGATCTTTCATTTTTCCATTTAACATGCTCCATTTTCTTCTGGCTTCTTGACTGTATAAAATACACTTTTAATAACTGTTTTAAGGCTCTTGTTTATTCTCTCAATTATTTGTATGATTTGGTGGTCAGTTCTAAGTTACTAATATGTTCCCTCATCATAGGTTGTATTTTCCTGCTTCTTTGTATACCTGTTAATTTTTCATTAAATGGCAGATACTATCAAGTTTACCTCTTTGGCTACTGGATATTTTTATATTGCTTTAATACCCTTGGCCTCCTCCCCCCCCCCCTTGCCCCTCTCATTCTGGGATGCATTTAAACTATTTGGAAACAGGTTGGTCCTTTTAGGTCTTGATTTTAAGCTCTGTTCTGTAGGACCAATCAACATTTATTCCAGGGCTAATTTTGCCCCTTACTGAAAACCCACTAGTATTCTGTGTACTCTACCCAATGTTTCATGTGATAGGAAGTTTTCTGGTCTGTCTTTCTGGGAACTGGCACTAGTCTCTGCTCTCTGTGAACATCAGGTATTGTTCCCTCTAATTCTCTAAGAATATTCTTTTCTTGGCCTCATCTGCATTTGGAAATCTGTACTTGGCTAAAGACTGAAGGGTGACCCTCTGCAGGTCTCTAGAATCTTCTGCATGTGAGGGTATTTTTCTCTCCCCAACTATGCCCTGAAAACCAGTTATCTTGATATCCTTGGTCTCTCAGCTTAGTCTCTTCAACTCTGGGGGACTGGCAGTCTCCATTTTTTTTTTTCTTCATGGTGCTATGTCCTGGAAGCGTTCTCCAAATAGTAAATGGGGCAATACTAAGGCCAAACTCAGCTTTTTCTGTCTCTTAGGGAACACTACCTGATGTCCATGCATTTAAAACTCATGTTTCACTTGACTTTCCCTAGTGTTTTACTCGTTTTGAGTAGGAGAGTAAATCTGGTCTCTGGTTGCTGGAAGTGGAAGTCCAATACCATATTATTATTTTTTTGGAAGTTTATTTATTTTGAGAGAGAAATCAAGCCGGGGAGGGTCAGAGAGCGAGGGAGAGAGAGAATCTCAAGCAGAATCTGTGCTTTACTGCAAGTTCTAAATGCACTCAAACCGTGAGAGCATGACCTAGGCTGAAGTCAAGTGTCAGATACTTAACCCACCAAGTCACCTACGTGCCCCCAATACTACATCGTTTTAATTCATTTTCATCTTTACACCATTGCCAACTTTTCTAAATTTAATGCAAATTTTGTAGTGCTAGTTTCTTGACTATATTCTTCTTTTTCAAAATTGGTTTTGACTATTTGGAATTCCTTGCATATCCATTTGATTGTTAGAATTTTCTCATCAATTTCTATAAAAATATAAAAAGCACTGACAGGAATTGCATGAGTTTATAAATTAATTTTTAGATGATTTCTATCTTAACATTAGGTTTTCCAAACTATGAAGTTACTATATCTGTTCAGTTACATATTTTCAACTTCTTTCATCAATGTTTTGTAGTTTTTACTATAGAAATCTTAGCTGTCTTCCTTAAATTTTTGGTTAGGGATGTTATGTCTTGATGTTACTATAAGTAGTATTTTATATTACATGTTCACTTGTGTATTGTCAGATGGAAAAACAATTGATTTTTAAATATGTATTATTGAAGTATAATTGACATGCAATATTGTTTTAGTTCCAGGCGTACAATATAGTGATTTGACAATTCTATACATTACTCAGTATTCACTAGGGTAAGTGTAGGCACCATCTGTCACCACACTATGTTATCATAATATTCTTGACTATATTCTCTATGTTGTACGTTTCAGCTCAGTAATTTATAACTGCAAGTTTGTACCTCTTAATCCTCTTTACCTATTTCACCAAACTCCCCTGTTTACTTTTCCTCTGGCAACCACCAGTTTGTTCTCTGTATTTAAGAGTGTTTTTATTTGTTCATAAAATCTAATATTTTTATATCATCCTTGTGTTCTACAAACTTGATAAATTATAAATTCTAATAGGCTTTTAAAAAATCTTTTTCATTTTCTATATACCCATTCAAGTCATCTGTTAATTATAAGCCTGATTTCTATATTTCCTTTTTGTTTGCTTACCTATTTAGTTAATTTCTTTATACGCTAGGTACGACCTCCAATAGTGTGTAGAGTAGAGGGGAAGATATGTATTTTCTGTATATTCCTGCACTTTGAAAGAAAATATTCAGTGTTTTATCATTAATTATGTCATTACCTATAGGCACTTCACAGATACTCTTTATGAGATGAAGTAAATACCCTTCTAAGTCTGAGAGTTTTTTTTAAATTATGAACTGCTGAATTTTGTCAAATTACTTTTCTGTGTATATTGAGATCATCATATGGTTTTCAAAAGTAATAAATTTTGCTTTATGAAGTAGCATTTAATTAATCTTGGTAAATGTTTCATGTGTACCAGAAAAGAATGTGAGCCCAAATTTGGGTGTAGTATTTTATAAATACTTAAAATTCAAATCTTCTGAATACCTGCTGATTTTTTTAACTACTAATACCATCAATTATTGAAAAATGATTATCACAATCTCTACATATGACTGTGGATTTGCATATTTCTCCCTTTAGCTATGTCAGTTTCTGCTTCATAAAATTAGGTGGATACTCTTTTAGAGATTAAATCATTTGGATGACTAATACTTATAAGAAAATATACTTCCTGATCTTTGGTGATATTATTACCTATACTTTAATGTTAATATAACCATAGGTATTTTCTTATGAGGAGGATGTGATGGTGTTTCATGGGTTCCATTCTTTTACTTTTAGTCTGTCAAAGTCTTTATAACTCAGAATGCACCTTTCATAAACCTCATCCAACTATCTGGCTTTGCCCTTTTTTTATGGTCATATAAGATTGCCATCTCTGCCTGTTAAAGTACTGAGTTCATTTATTTATTTATTTTTGAAGTTATTAACATACAGTGTTATATTAGTTTTAGGCATACAACAATTCTATACTCTTTTGCCCGTTTGTAATAGATGTAAATTTTGGCATAATTAGGTTTAATTTTCTCATCTTGCTATGTATATTCTATCTGTTCCATGTTTTCTTTTTCTTTATGTCTTAAATTTTTAAAATGCTTATTTATTTAAAAATATTTTTAATGTTTATTTATTTTTGAGACACAGAGAGAAAAGAGCACGAGTGGGGGATGAGCAGAGAGAGACAAACACACATCATCTGAAGCAGGCTCTAAACTCTGAGTTATCAGCACAGAGCCCAACACAGGGCTTGAACCCATGAACTGTGAGGTCATGATATGAGCTGAAGTTGGATGCTCAACCGACTGAGCCACCCAGTGCCCCATAATGTTTATTTATTTTTGAGAGACAGAGAGACAGAGGGACAGAATCTGAAGTAGGCTACAGGCTCTGAGCTGTTTGCACAGAGCCTGAAGCATGGCTTGAACTCATGAACCATGAGATTATGACCTGAGTTGAAGTCGGATACTTAACCAACTGGGCCACCCAGGTGCCCCTGTCCCATTTTTTCTTTGTATCTTTATTTCTCCCCTTCCTACCCTGCTTTCCTTGGATGGCTTAAAAAACAAAAGTTTAGATATACTTTTCATTTTAGAAGAACTTTAGACTTACAGAAAACCTGTCAGGACAGTACAGAGTGCCATAGGTTTCAAACTTACTTTCCCCTATTATTAACATCTTGTATTAGTAGGTACTTTTGCTAGAATTAATAAACCAATATTGATGCATCGTTGTTAACTAAAGCTCATCCTTTATTCACAGCTACTATGCTTTTACCTAGGAGTGTCTGGGTGGCTCAGCAGGCTTAGCATCTGACTCTTGATTTTGGCTCAGGTCATGATCTCAGGGTTCAAGCCCCATGTGTTGGGCTCAGCACTGACAGTATGAAGCCTGTTTGGGATACTCTCTCTCTCAAAATAAATAAAAACCTAAAACAAATAATGTCTGCTTTCTGGTTCAGGTTTCTATCCAGGACACCATATTACATTTAGTAGTCCTGCCTTGGGTTCCTCTTGGCTATGACATTTTTTTTAGACTTTCCTTGTTTTTGATGACCTTGACACTTTTGAGGCATATTGATTATTGTATAGAATTCCTCTCAAATGAGATTTTTCTTATATTTTATTCATGGTTAGACCGAGATTATGAACTTTAGGAAGAAATGAAAGAGGTAAAGTGTCATTTTCATCATGTCATATTTTTTAAAAAATTATTTTGAGTATGGTTGACACACAATGTTACATTGGTTTCATGTATACAACATAGTAATTCAACTTCTCAATATGTTCTGCTATGCTCATGACAAGTGTCATATTAAAGAGCATATGATGTTAACCTTGATCACCTGGCTGAGGTAATTTGTCAGGTTTTGCAATGTAAAGTTAATCTTTTCCTTACATGTTTCCATACTATATTCTTTTTTTTAATTTTTTAAAATTTATTCATTTTTGAGAGAGAGAGATAGAGCATGAGTAGAGGAGGTGCAGAGAGAGAAGGAGACACAGAATCTAAAATAGGCTCCAGGCTTTGAGCTGTCAGCACAGAGCCCGATGCAGGGCTCAAGCCCATGAACTGTGAGGTCATGACCTAAGCCAAAGTTGGAGGCTCAACTGACTGAGCCACTCAGGCATTCCCCCATACTATATTCATTGGAAGAAAGCTACTATCCAGTACACACTTAAGCAATGGAAAGTTATGCTCTGTCTGTCTGAGGCAGCAGTATCTACATAAATTATTGGGAATTCTTCTATAGAATATTTTTGTCTATTCCCTTCCATTTCCTAACTTATTCAGACATTTATTTATATCAATATAGACTTATGGACATGTATTTTTTACGTTATATAATAATCCAATACTATTTTATTTCATTGCTTAAATTTTAGGGCACTGGGAACATTTTTGGTTTGTTCCCATGTTCTTTGCTATACCCTTAATCATCGTGTCATCATGTGCCTTTATTACAGTGATGTTAGTAACCATCATCTGGGTATTAGATGTGCTCATTTCTGCTGGGGCATTGCTACTTCTAAGCCTTCTAAGGCAACAATCGATATATACACCTATATAAAAAGTATTTAGGTGACCTGGGTGGCTCGGTTGGTTAAGTGACCTACTTCAGCTCAGGTCATGATCTCATGGTTCATGAATTCAAGTCCTGAGTTGGGTTCTGCGCTGGCAGCTCAGAGCCTGAACCCTGCTTTGGATTCTGTGTCTCTGTCCCTTCTGCTCCTCCCCACTTAGGCTCTGTCTCTCTCAAAAATATGTAAACATTAAAAAATTTAAAAAAATTATATAGGTAATAAGCTACATCTACATTAAGCTAAACATGAGTTTCTACTTATGTCTCTATCTCTAATCCACTGCACATGGAACATTCTACCCTCTTTTCCTTGTGTATCTGTAAGCACCCTCACAGCAATGAGAAAAGTGCCTTACTTCCACCATCTACAATTAATTATTCAATCCTAATTCACACCCTTCTGGAAGATAACTTTATCCAATAGAACACATGCTAATGTACAGTTCTTTTTGCCTTTTGTCTTACGGATGTCATTCAATTTCAAAATTAGGTCAGCACTTTTTCTTTCTTCTGCTTTCAGTGAGATTGTTTCATATATTTGTAATATAATTAGTTTTATTTTGGCTACATTCTACATTGTATTCTAGGAACACCCAACCTTCCTAACATTGCATAACCTTTAGTGCTGTAAAATTCTATGAGCTTTAGCCAAGTGCATTTTGTCATGGATCCAACATTATAGCATCCTTTGGTTTCTTTTAGTTTTCCATTTATTCCTCTATTAGCTCTTTAGCTATCTTGTTTTCATACATTTACATATAAAATATGCATAATATGTACTTATTTTATTATAATAATATCCCTGCAATCACAATATGCATCATTAACTTAACACTATTTTGGATTAACATAATGACATTCACAGATACTATTATAACCTTGCTATAGTACAATTCCATTTATCTCTCATTCTTTGCACTATTATTGTCATTTATTTTATTTCTATATGTTATAAACCATTTAATATATTTTGATTATTACTTTAAACATCATTGTCTTTTTAAGATTTTTGCTAAAAGGAAAAATATAGTACTTATATTTCCCCATATATTTACTGTGATTGGTTATCTTTATTTCTTACTCTAGATATCAGTGTCTATTTGCTATCACCAAACTTCTGCCTGAAAACTTCCCTTTAGCTTTAATTGTAGTGTTGGTATGTTGAAAATGAAGTCCTACAAGTTATTTTTATCTGAATATTTCTTTATTATGTTGTTTTTTAAAGTATATTTTCACTGGATATGGAATTTTAAATTGATTTTTTTTTTAAATTTTCAACACTTAAAAGATGGTGGTCTATTGATGTCTGGCTCCCCTCCCCCATATACACAGTGTCTTATTTAACTAGTGGCTACTTTTAGAATTTTCTCTTAATATGTGTTTTCAAAAGTTTGACTATCCTGTACTAAGTGTGAATTCTTTGTTCTTATTTTTCTTAGTGTTTCCTGTGCTCTGTGAGTTTGTAAGTTGAGATATTTCAATCAAATTTTTAAAGTGTTTGGCCATGATTTAAGAATTTTTCTGCCAAATCATGTATATCTTCTTATTCAAGAATACAGATTACACATGTGTTTACTAATTTAATATATTCCCATAGGGCTCCAATCCCTTGTTTAGTTTTTGTCTTATTCTTATATCCTTGTGTGCTTTTATTTGGATTATTACTACTGATATATCTTTAGGTTCAACAATTGTTTCTACTGCTTTTTTTCCCTATCTCTCTATCTGTTAAAATAATCTAATAAATTTTTATATCTTTTTCTGTACTATTCAGTTCAAAAATGTCAGTTTGATTCTACATTATTTGACATCTCTCCTAGAATCATTCTTATTTTTTCATTTTATACTATAAATTAGTTAGCACTTTTATAACAGTCATTTTAAATTCCTTGATGACTAATTATGCCATCTGAACTATCTGTGAATTTCCTTCTGTTGATTAATTCTGCACTTGATTATGGGCCATTTTTTTTTTTTTTTTTTACTTCTTCATATCTTTTCACAAGGCAGCATAACATGTGGTGTGTCTAAAAGAATAATGGATACTAAATTATTGTATCTCTGTCTCTGGGATGTGCAATCTCACTCTTTAATCAGACATCTAAGGTGAGGGGCTTTTCTGTCTGAATTTTATCCTGATTGAATTTTTTTAATGCACTTAATTTTTTAGAACAATTTCAAGTTTGCAGCAAAATTGACAGGAAGATACAGTGATATCCAACATACTCTTTACTACACCCCCCACCACCACCACGCATACACACACAGGCATAGCCTCTGTGTTATTAACATCTCCCTCAAGAGTAGTACATTTTTGAAAACTGATGAACCGACACATCAACATCACCCAAAGTCTATAGTTTACATTATGGTTCACTCTTGGTGTTGTACATTCTGTGAGGTTAGACCAAATGTCTGATGGCATGTAACCATCATGACAGTACCCTAGAGTACTTTCACCACCCTAAAGTTCCTCTGTGCTCTGACTATTCATCCGAATAGTCTTTATTTCTACCCCTCTACCCCTGAAGCTTTAAGTTGTGTCCACCACTGGTTTCAAATAGGATTGTAAAGACTGTCTTTTGCCCCTTAACTTAACTACCACGTTCAGGCCAGCAGCCTCAGAGGGGCTAATCCTTTGATCTTTTCAGAACTGAAGCTGGAAGTAGTTTAGGGTTTAGTACTGGTTGGGTTTGCTTTACTTTTGCAGTATACTTCAGCAAGCCCTGGAATCTGACGACTGTGAGACTACACACACACACTGCTCTCCAGGCTACAATCATTTCTAGTGTNACATCTCCCTCAAGAGTAGTACATTTTTGAAAACTGATGAACCGACACATCAACATCACCCAAAGTCTATAGTTTACATTATGGTTCACTCTTGGTGTTGTACATTCTGTGAGGTTAGACCAAATGTCTGATGGCATGTAACCATCATGACAGTACCCTAGAGTACTTTCACCACCCTAAAGTTCCTCTGTGCTCTGACTATTCATCCGAATAGTCTTTATTTCTACCCCTCTACCCCTGAAGCTTTAAGTTGTGTCCACCACTGGTTTCAAATAGGATTGTAAAGACTGTCTTTTGCCCCTTAACTTAACTACCACGTTCAGGCCAGCAGCCTCAGAGGGGCTAATCCTTTGATCTTTTCAGAACTGAAGCTGGAAGTAGTTTAGGGTTTAGTACTGGTTGGGTTTGCTTTACTTTTGCAGTATACTTCAGCAAGCCCTGGAATCTGACGACTGTGAGACTACACACACACTGCTCTCCAGGCTACAATCATTTCTAGTGCTGTCATTTTTTCTGCCATTTCCTCATCAATACTTCTGGGGGAGGAGATGGTTAAAATGAGATATTGATTTTTGCATTTGGAGCTTTTCCAAATAGCAGTCTCTCTTGCCACCCATGCTGTCATTTAAAAGTCACCAAATTTCTCCTTGTAAAGTCTCTCCAACTGAGGCATGCTTCCCCTCTGCACACCTGTATTCACAACAGACACTTGACACTATTGTGACAAGGTTGACACTTCGGCACTTGTTTGTCCAACTATGAAGATATCATCTCTTCTTGGTATCAGTTGACTGTGGCATTTCGCATCAGCTGTGATTCAATAGCTTTATAGAAGAGCATGCTTTATATTTTATCAGATTTTTTTCTTATTGTTAACTTGAGTGCTATGTTCTTCTTAGTATCTTTTTTAAAATGCTTAAAAATGTTTTATTTATTTCTGAGAGAGAGAGAGAGAGACAGCATGAGCAGGGGAGGGTCAAAGATAGAGGGAGATACAAAATCTGTGCTGTCAGCACAGAGCCCGATGCAAGGCTCGAACCCACAAACTGTGAGATCATGACCTGAGCCGAAGTCGGATGCTTAACTGACTGAGCCATCCAGGTGCCCCATTAATATCTTAATCAGAAGTGAAACTCTCCAGAATCACTTATTTCTCGGGTTTCTCTAATATCCTACTCATGTGCTTTATCTTGTCTACTCTTTACCTTCCCTTTACAAAACAACACATTTGCAACAACCAAAGCCATCTTTTAAAAAATAGCATAAGCCTGTTTATGTTTCCCTAGTGAGTCAATGCTTTATTTTTGTATGGGAATCATAAGACATCTCTTCTCTGGAGTCCTTCAGGCAAAAGCCACTTCTCCTTCACAAGACTTTCTTTAGTTATCAGTTTATCTCCAAAAGTAACCAAAGACTGCAGACATTAGATTAAAAACTGACAGATGAACTTGATTAATCCTCAATTATTTGAAAGTTGTTATATTAGTGTTCAGGCTGCCATTAAAAAAAAACACACAGATAGGTTAAACAACACAAATTTATTTTCTCACAGTTCTGGAAACTAGAAGTCCCTGGTCAAAATTCTGGCAAATTTGATTTAAGTGAGGACTCTCTTCTTACCTTATTGGTGGTTATCTTTTGGCTGTGTCTTCACATGACCTCTCTTCATGGGCAGCAATAGACAGAGAGCTCTAGTGTTTCTTCTGTTTCTTATAGGAGTGCCAAACTTATCAAATTGAGGTTTCACCATTATGACCTCATTTATCATCAGTTACCTTCATGAAGACCTTATCTCCAACTACAGTCACATTGAGTGTTAAGGCTTCAACATATGAATTGTTGGGTGACACAATTCAATTCATGGCAGTTGATTCCAATGTTATGTCTAAAATTCAAAATATGTTTGATTTTTATCTGTATATTCTGCTTGTTTATTTGTGCATTACTTATGCCTGATTAGCCAGGTATTTGAAGGCTTAGCCATGCTGTTCTGTTTAGCCTCAGAAAGAAAGGATATGAAGTATTTTCTCCAAACTGTCTTGAAGCAACAGGATGGATGCTTAGTGGGTTCCATTATTCAGACTCACTGTGATTCATGTAATTAAATGAGGCAGGACAGACTCAATCTCTTGGTGATCTTTGAATGGTAGGGATGAATCAACCTCTCTTCTCCATATCTTTGTACAGGGAAACCTACATAGGTTTGGAAGGAGCTCTCTTATCTTTATCCATGAATAAATCCTTCCATTTGTTTCCACTGTGTCTATTATAGATGGAGTGTAGTATTAAGGTCTATTTTTATTTTTACCTGTAGGTAGTACTCATTGTGATAGAGACCCATTATCCACTCTGCCATCAGTGATTTGCCTAAGCCAATTATAATTCTGTCTCCATCTGTGGTTTGATCCAACCAAGAATATCCATATAATTCAAACCTGGCCTTAGGTATATAAAGAGAGGCCTTCTGGGAGGCTTCATGGAATTAGGTTATAATCCTTAAGAGAACTAGAAGAATAGGTTCATGGCTACTGAATATGAGGCCAACGGCCTTTTTTTTTTTTTCCAGTTTAATTATGAAATGAACACTAAGAGTAGCAGAGCAAAGTAGCCTTCTCCTTGATAAATTATAGAATGAAGAATTTATGTGGGGCTCTTGACACTCGAGTGGTAGAATGAACAAACTCCTTGACTGAGTTGCTCAATTTTGTAGTTCACTCTAGCTCTGGGTCTCCTGTTATGAATGACATAATAAATTTCATGATTTCTGTTACTTGCAGCCAAATATCTCTGAAACAATATACCATTAACGGTGAGTCTGTTATGTACATATGTCAATTCACTGGGAGGATTTAAAAACCTGCTTCTACCTTACCTTTAGAAATAGAACCATTATTCCTTCATCAGACTGTATCCTCAATGGCTTTCCTTCTTCATTTTCATGTTCACAATATGGCCCACAAAGTCAGCATAACTTCTACCTGCTCCCTACATTTCATTTGTGATAAAGAGTCACATATGCCTTTATTTAACTCCCTCAGTAAACCTGGCTGTGTCCTAGAGTAGCACCTTTTCTTTTAAAAAAAATTTTTTTTTTCACATTTATTTATTTTTGAGAAGCAGAGTGAGACAGAGTGTGAGAGGAGGAGGGGCAGAGAGAGAAGGAGACATAGAATCCTAAGCAGGCTCCAGGCTCTGAGCAAACGTTCAGCACAGAGCCTGATGCAGGGCTCAAACCCACGAACCAACCATAAGATCATGACCCAAGCTGAAGTCAGATGCTTAACTGACTGAGCCACCCCAGTGCTCCTAGTAGCACCTTTTCAAAAGCTGTTCCTTTTCCTTTTGTGGCTGTGCCACCAAATTCATTAAGTTAGCATTCACTATTTTTAAATCCTCAATGACAAATTTTCTCTGTGGAAATTCTCCAGACCAGGCCAGGCTCCCTTACTCTTTGCCTTTATAGTTTCCTGGAGTTTCGCCCTCTTAGCCCTTTCTGAGTTTGTGGCAATAGAGTTGTGTCATTATTTGTACATTTGTATTTTTTGATAATTATGTTTTAAGTCTCAAAAGATGAAGTCTGCTTTGTCTTTGTCTGTTTAGTAACATACACGTTTTACACACTGTCTGTGCTAGTCTGCTCTGGCTGCATAACAAAATACTGCAGACATAGTGGTTTAAACAGCCGAAACTTATTTCTCCCAGTTTTGGGTGCTAGAAATCCAAGATCAAGGTTTTGGCGGTTTTGCTTTTTTTGTAAGCCTTCTTTTCTTGGCTTATAGATAACTACCTTCTTGCTGTGTGCTTTCATAGTCTTTCCTGTGTGTGTATACATCCCTGGTCTCTCTCTCTTTCCATCCAAATTTTCTCTTCTTATAAGAATACCAGTCATAAAAAAAAAAAGAAAAAGTAAAAGAATACCAGCCATATTGGATTAGGGTCCATCCTAAAGGCCTCATTTTAATTTAATCACTCATTTACAGCATTTATCTCCAAGTATAGTTATATCCTGAGATATTGAGAGACAGAGATTCAGCAAATAAATTTTGGATGAAATGGTTTAGTACATAACAGTACCTAATACAGTGCTTTGTCATAGGAAGTGTTCATCAAATAATTATTTGTGGAAAGAATGAATACAGGAGTGGCTTTTTCTACATATAACATAATTAAAACCAGCTACCATGCTCATTTCTTGTCTTTGATTACAGTCTGGTAAGTGTGCATCCCTCTATTAGAGAAAAGTCCAGAAAAGACAAAATAGTTCACTTATTATTTTCCTTTCAGGAGAGTGGTGGTTTAAAATTTTTATATGATCTTTCCACCTTTATACCATCTCACCTTTAGATGGAGACAATTGAAATGAGGTATGTGTTTGGCTGGTAAAATACAAATACACTCACACACACACACACACTTTAAAAAACTAAAATACATCAATTTGCAATTTTACATTGTATTTGTCTAAGAAATATATTCATTGTAAGCCCTATTGAAAAAAAAATGTCTTTCATACTATCTAGGGGCAGTTGGATAGTTTTGATGTTCATTTAGCAAGTTTTAATTGACCATCTACTATGAACCAGGTAGTAGCTCAGGAACTAGACATAAAAAGTGAATGATTTACAATGCTTTAAGACATAGTCTAGATGAGAAAGAGAGACAAGTAAAGATGAAAATACATCTAAGTTTTTTTTAAGTGCTGAGAAAAAAGAAATTACAAGATATCATGGAAGCACTACAAAGACTACCTGATCCAATCTGGGATGATTCTGTTGCATCTTTTTTTGACTTCAAGGGATAGAAAACCCACTCTGAATTGGCTTTTTATTTTTAATGGATTTATTTGATTCAGAACCTAAAATGTCCAGGAGTGCAATGCTTTGGAAAACAGTTGGATTCAGGGCTCAAGGAGTGTTATGGTCCTGAATTTCTGTCTCTTGGTTTTGGTCAATTTTTATCCAGGCAATAGTTTCTCTTCAGACTCCAGGAGGTGGCCTCTTGCAGCAGCAGCCCTACTCTACACTCTCACTTACAAGCCCGGGGAAAGAGAGGCTCTCTTTTATAACAGCCTTCACAAACACCAGATAATTCTTATTGAATTCATTCACATCACATGTTGGCCTCTCAACTAATTACTATGGCCATGATTATTTGAGGAACTGACTCAGTTAGTATCCACTTAACTTATAAGGGCTGAAAATGAAGAGATAGTGAAGTCCAGATTGAATACTGAAAGAATGTTTATTCATCCATTCTCCAAGTCGGTATTGAGCACCTGTTATAACCAGGATCCATTCTAGGTGCTAGCGAGACCACAGGGACCAAACTAGAATCTCTGATCTCATGAAGCTTATATTCTACTGAGGCAATGATAAATGAATAGGTACATAAGTAAATATGCAGTACACCAAATAGACATAAATATTATGGAGAGAAATAGAGGTGGACAAGAGGTTCAAGGAATACATTGGTGTTGGGCAGAGGACTTGTTACTTATGAGAGTGGCCAGGAATGGTTGCTCAAGGAAATCTGGTGAGGATCCATTAATGCAGCTATGTAAGTGAGGAAGAGCAGTCCTGACAGAAGAATGCTCAAGGCCATGACCTGGAAGCATGTTTACTGTGTTTGAAAAAGGCAGAGAGGCCTTGTGGGCCAGGAGCATAGCAAACAATAAAGAGAGAAGGGAGGATATCAGATTTGGTGGAGAAAAGACAAATAAGGTCTTAGAAGCTAAAATAAAGATGTTGGCTTAGTGATATGGGAGCCAGCAGAGGGATTGAGGAAAGGAAAGGCATGCTTTGATTTGTGTTTTAAAAGGATAATTCTTACCATTGTGTAAATCATAAACTGTGGATGGATAAAGGTGTAGGTGGACCAATTTATAAGCTACTAATGTAATCCAGGCAAGAGATCATCTTGACAAATAACACCTTTGCCTTCAGTGTTATTGGTCACGGTGTGGAAAAGTGGTCTGATATGGGATACATTCTGAAAGCCAAGCTCACAAGGACTTACTGACAGATATAAGGTGTGGGAGTAAAAAAGAGGAGTTATAGATGATTCCAAGCTTTTTTCCCCTGACCAACTGGGAAAAAATGGGTTTATGTTTTTGCTACGTGGGCAATATTGTAGTAAAGACAGGCTTTAGGAAGAGGATCAGAAACCTAGTTTTAGACATGATAATCTACAGCAGAAATTATCCAGTAGGTTGTTGGATACATTAGTATAGACTGCAAGGCAGAGGACTGGGTGTGGTTCAAAGTTTGTGCATTGTAGCACATAGGTGTTAGTTAAGCCAGGAGACTGGGCAAGATCCCTTAAACAATGAATATAGATAGGAAAGAGAAGAAGAATGAGAACTGAGACCTGGAAACTCCAACAGTAAGAAGACAAGTTGAGGAGAAGAAAGAAAAAAGGATGGTACAAAGAAGGATTGGGCTTGAGGGTAAAAGGAGAAACAAGAGAGTGTGGTATCTAAGATTCTAAACAAAGAAAAGACATTCAAAGGGTAGGAGTGATCAGCTGGGCCAAATATTTCTGATAAGTCCAGTAAGGTAAGAATGGAGAATTGACAGTCCTATTTAGCAGCAGGTAAGTCATTGGTAATAAAGAAACAAATGATTGTTCAGTAGAATCAATGAACCAATGGTTGATTCAGTACAATTGAGGGGATAAAAACTCATTTGAAGGGGTTTAAGAGAGCAATGGAAGGGAGTAATTCAGATAAGGCACATAGGCCACATTTTTAAGGAGTTCTTTTCTTTATCTTTTTTTTTTTGGGCTGAGAATTGTGGTCATTGGAGAAAAGAGGGCTGGCATCAGATGGTGGTTTTTATGCTTATGGAAGTAGTCCAGGAAAGAAAGAAAATTTGATGATTCCACAGAGAGGGGATGAGAGATGGAGTAGTGTCTTTAAGAGGGCAGGAGAAAATTGTAGATCCAAGGAGTTGGCTTAGATAAGAATATGGATAGTATATCCGTAATAACATGCTTAAAGGACAAGGTAAAACAAATGGGCAGAGATGTAGATTGGTGGGTGAAGGTGTGGTTGGGGCCTGGCAGTTTTATGCTTATTGCTTCAGTATTTGTACTGCTGTAGGAAACACAATAAGTGAAAATGAAGATGAGGCTGAAGGTTGTAGGAGAGACAAAAGATATGAAATTGTCAGTGGGGAGTGGGACAATGACTTGTTGTTACAGCAAATATAACAGTATTATCGGGTGTCTGTGAGAGCCCTGGTGGGTCATCAGTATATCAAACAGTGCAGTTGTGTTTTCCTCCAGGCACTTTCTGCTAGGAAAATACAAGTATGGAATGGGTAGAAAGTTGGATTTACCCAGCAGTAGGTTTCTCCAAATACTAAGAACGTAGAGATTGGTGGGGCAAGTTAGGTGCATGCAAATACATAGTTATAATTTTTGCATGGTCCATGGTCTTAATCTGAGTCAAGAGGAGAGTGAGGACTGACTATTTCTGGAAGAAACAGACATGTATTCTGGAAAAAGTAATAACAAATGTCTACTGTGAACTTGACCCTTCTGAACTTTGATGCAATGTTATCAACCAATGCTATAGTTTGGCAGTGGACTGGCACACACATATATCAAATCTGAATATATCTAAATTACATAAAAATATAATTCTATAATGCTTTAAAACAACTGAGAGTAGTCAAAGTCAAAACATTTGTCCATTTATTTCTTCAAACTCAGAGCAGCGTAAATAATAAGAATGTGAAAATCGTATGCACTTCAGGAGAAACTGATTTTCAAGAATAAGCACCTTCTCTTCCAAAAACTACACTGAATTTGGAGCATATACAATTGAATCCAACTGTAAAAGACTTATGGAGTTTTCTTCTGGAATAGTAAGGAAAATAATCAATATCCATAAAACGTAGCAGAATGTGTCACATATTGATTAGGAGGTCTACATGAAATGATCTGATGATTCACAGGAATGGTGGTATCAATCAGAAAAAGAAACAGAGAGAGAGAATGAGAGAGACAAAGACAATGCTACGGCTTCATGGAATGAAATTTAATCATTTTCTGAATAATTTTGTTTCTAACCAGTTAAATTTAGATTTGACAAGAGAATCTGGGTTATCGTAGCAATTGTAATAAATTGTCTCTCACTTTTTTCCAACTTTTTTCTAGGTTTTCTTCTTGGACAGGAGAGGCTAAAAGCCTGAAATTTCCTGACTCATTTTCACCAAGTTTCTGTATGCCCATTAATCCAACACAACTGTGTAAGATTTGAATACAGACCTAAGGTCAAGTGGAGAGAGAAGTGGGTGGTGGGGCATCCATCTTGCTTGTGTGGTTGGTGGAGGTGGCATGGTTAGGGAACTGGAAGCTGTCACATCAGTGTCCCGATTTATCAACTTCCTTCTCTGGAAGCCCCTGATGCTAAAATAGTATGTTGTTCTAGATTTGTTGTCAGGTTGAGAGTTGTTCCTCTTATCTATTTTATCTTGATTCCAAGAAAGTCATTCAACACCCGGTAATAAATCTCACTTTGTTCAAATTAGCTTGAATGGATTCTGTCCTCTGAATCAGAAACCCAGTGGAAAAAGAGAAAAAGCCTTTGAGAGCCGGAAACTTGATCTGACCAATGAGCATGTCACACATCACAATCACCTTGAATCTATGCTAAGCCTATGCATTCCTGGGATACATTCTCTGACTGATGCAAAAATGATCAAGGAGTCTCTATTTTTCACTAATGCCCATATATGATTCTGATGTGGGCAATCCTTACAGCAGTGGAACTTTGATGTCCCATGGTTCAAAGAAATTATTCAGAGGTCTTAATGGAATTTGGTATCAAAAATGTGCCTGTGATTTTTGTGTGGTATGGGTTGATTGAGATTGTAGGTGAAAAAGAATCTATTATTGGCAATTCCCAAATCTCTGGCATTACTATAAGTTTAGTGATATCTCAACCTATTGACCACAGGAATGCCTATGCACTCACATACTCACATACATACCCCGAATATCTTTTTGAGATAGTTATTTTCTTGGATTTAAAAAATCATGATGTAGAGTAACTGGTATTCATATTTGGTTTTTATTTTTAAAAAAAGAACTGATGGGGCGCCTGGGTGGCTCAACTGGTTGCGCCTCCCACTTCAGCTAAGATCATGATCTCCCCATTCATAGGTTCGAGTCCTGTGCCTCGGGATCTGTGCTGACAGCTCAGAGTTTGGAGCCTGTTGTGTCTCTCTCTCTGTCCTCCCAGCTTGCACTCTGTCTCTTTCTCTCCCTTTCAAAAATAAATAAACATTAAAAATTTAAGAAAAAAACAGAACTGAATGTATGGTACCTAGTGCTTTGTGCCTTCAATATGGTTAATGCAAAGAGAGATTTTTTTTTTCCAGTAAGGAAATTTCATCCTCTTATCAAAAACAGTATGTTGAAAAAAAATTAACCATACTTCACACTTTCTCTTTTGAACATTTATGATCCTTTTCCCCAAATATTTTCTTTCCAGAGTGGCCTTTTAGGAGATTTTTTTTTCTTTTTAATTTAACTAAACATAATTTTAGATGCCCCTGGAAATCTAAAAAAAAAAAAAATCATTCACCGTGAAATAATTACTGAACAGATAAAAATTTTCCTTTCTGCCTCCTTGGTCATATGAACTCCTATAATACTTTTGATCACATTTTCTGTTCTTTTCTATAATTAATTCTACATAATAAAAATCCCATTTACTGAGCATTCGTTATGTTCTAGGCAATTGTCTAAACATATTAAATATATTAAATAATCTTATACGCATCAATACGATGGGGATGCTTCTATTACTATCTCCATTTTATAAGTGGGAAAACTGAGTTTCAGACGTTAAATAAGGCAATCTTCTAAGAAAGAACAGATTCAGAAGCCTGTGATATCATGTCTCCTTGGTATGGTTGGATCTATATAATTGTCTTTTCAATATATGTCTTACAACAAGGAACTGGTGAAATGTGTGTTATATAATAAGATTTGGCCATCTTTTTACTGAAGATAATTTATCTTATCACCTCTGTCTTCTTAGGTGCATTCTGCTGCAGAGAAAGCTTCCTACAATTTAGCATTCTTAATATGTTAGATTACTAAAAACTTGAGACCAAAAGTAATGGATCAAAATTCTGGAACATTTTGGGGATCTTGATTGGTAGTTTCAGAGTACATTATAAATATACAGCCACCTCTGAAGTATTTGATTGTAACCATTTCTCTAATTTTTGATGACAATAATTAAACTTTAAAAATTCAGCTTGGGGGCACCTGGATGGCTCCGTTGGTTAAGCGTCTGACCAGCTCAGGTCATGGTCTAGGTGGTTTGTGAATTGGAGCCCTGTGGTTAGGACAGAGGCCACTTCAGATCTCTGCTTCCCTCTCTCTCTGCCCCTCTCCCACTCGTGTGTGTGCATGTGTGTATGTGTGTGCACACGTGTGTGCTCTTTTTCTCTCACAAAAATAAATGAAAACATTAAAAAAAGAAATAAAAGATGAGCTTTGTAAGTAGACATTGGTACTTCATTGTGACTGCAATTTACACTAATTACAAGTGCAGTTGGTCTTGTTCCCCTTTCAACAATCAAATATTAAATGTCATCCTCCCCGTGAATTCTTCTCATATGGGGGATGTGCACTGGCCAGAAAGAATAGGGGTCAGGTGCTGCTGAATACAGAATCTGTGATGTCTGATCTATCACTTAACTTCATTAAACCCAGGTTGTCCACTGTAACTAAGAGGAATTATAATTGGAGGAGGTGTTATTTTCAATATTCAAGAGAGTGCTTTGGAAGTCCCATAGTCTGCTACATAAAGAATGCTTTGAAAGAGTAGCTGTTAATATTATTGTTGTTATCATAATTATTGAATATTTGTTCATAATGTCTTTTCAGTGGAGTTTTGTAATTTGAATAATTTTGTAAATATCATAGATATCAAGTTTTTGCTACATCAGGTGGAAGTAAAGAGAAATTACCATATGTGGTATGGTAATTAAAAAAATATGTTTGGGGCACCTGGGTGGCTCAGTTGAGCATCCAACTTCAGCTCAGGTCATGATCTCACGGTGTATGGGTTCAAGCCTTGTGTTGGGCTCTGCACTGACAGTTCAGAGCCTGGAGCCTGCTTGGGATTCTGTGTCTCCCTCTCTCTCGAGATGCTCCTTCCCTGCTCATGCTCATGCTCTGTCTCTCTCTCAAAATAAATAAGCATTAAAAAATATATGTTTAATGCCTTTCTAATAAAAACTAACAAAAGCATATTCCAATTATGTTTCAAATGCAAATTTGATTAAAAATAAGAATACTTAGGGGCGCCTGGGTGGCTTAGTCGGTTAAGTGTCCGACTTTCGCTTGGGTCATGATCTCGCGGTTTGTGGGTTCGAGCCCCGCGTCGGGCTCTGTGCTGACTGCCAGCTCAGAGCCTGGAGCCTATTTCAGAGTCTGTGTCTCCCTCTCTCTCTGACCCTCCCCTACTCACGCTGTCTCTCTCTCTCCTATAAATAAATAAAAATAAAAATAAAAAAATAAAAATAAGAATACTTATAAATAGTAAAACAGATGAAATTATATCAGATAAAATTTTGAAGTTATTGAAACTTAAGGAATAAGATCACTCCTTTTGTATATGTTTTTTGAAAAAAATAAAGTTGATATTTGGGATTTTAATAAATTAAAATGCTACATTGGCATTTAGGGAACTTTCAATATTAGGGAACTTTTAGAGTCAAAATGAATACATAAAAACCCATAAATTTGGTGATCTTATCATTTTATACCCATAATTTTGCCTGTCATGGGAGAATAAAACCCAACCATTTCAAAATTACAATTATTTTCTATTATTATAACAGAATTTCAATGGACAGATTTTCTTTCTTTTTATCTACCCACGTGTATGAAAACTGTATGCATATAAACACTCTGATTCTATCCTTAGCAAACTTACAATATTCATGAATCTAAAATCACTCTTCTTCATGTTTAGTCCAATAATGCCTCTTGTTCTCTCAAAGAAAGCGTCATATCCCCCAGATGTAAACATTGCTTTAAGAGCCAATGCCATATGCTGACAGATGGCATCCCATCTGTGGTTCAGTTATTAAAAATAAATTTCTTGGCTATGTTCAATAAATATAAGATATTCTTATCCATTTTTTCCAGAAATGTTTAGTTTTCAGCCATAGGTTTAGGAAACCAAACCACAAAGCTCAATCCTATATAATAACTTGAGTAACAAAATAAGCTTTTTGTCAGACTAAGTATATTTAGGTTAAGATGTTCAGAAGAGAAAAATATAGAGAAAGATAAATGCAAACTAATTTCTCTAAGTATTAGACTTTTGATTTGGCTCAGCTATATCGTTAGATGGGGAATTTAAAAAAATTGTCTTCTCTTCTGGGAATTAAGCGGTGGTGGATAGGGACCATGAAACCCAACCTAGTTGACATGTTTACGCAATGCTAGAACTCCAAAATGTTTGTCAGTAGTTCTTTTCCCGCTACGTCTTCACACCTTCAAATTAGTCCATTTTTCCCCACATTTCACTGTTAAACAAGACTTTGAAGAAAAATATAAGTAATAAATTTCTTCTCATCATAAAACAAGAGTTTTATTATATAACTAAAGGAAGAAAGGCAGTGTTTAAGAGGGTAGGTTCCTTAGAGAGAACTTTGATAGCCTGTGATCTCTGGAAAAAGAGATGGGTAGACAAAGCAAGTGAGAATCATGTTTAAAGGCATTAAAAAAAAAATCAAGATCTTGGGTGAAAGACTTTAATACCCATTTCCGTGTTTCTCCTTCCCAGGGGCATCTTGGTGCTGATGACGGAAACTGGATATGCTTTTGTCCTTCCCTTTCTTTCTCTTTCTTACTCTCCATCTCTTTTCCTTTTCTATTGTCTTCCTTCTCTGGAGCAATATGCTACCTGTAACTTCTAAGCATATTTGTCATTCAATCAGTGTTCAACAAAATTTGCCAATCCTTTTTGTTCAAAAGGCCCAAAGCATGCAGAAACGTGAAAATATTCATTGGAAGTTGTCTTCCTACAGAATGTAGAAAGTGATTTAATTAGCATCAATTATAATGGTGGCCAGTGATGAATTTGAAACTAAAATGTAGTCTCCTGATTTCCCATCTCATGATCTTGACATATTATCACGCATGTATTACGTTTCCATATAGGGGACTGAGAAAAACAGTCACTGAGGGAACTAAGAGTTTTGGAATAATATCTATCATTCCTACCAATTTGGAGCTAATGTATCAGAGAGCTAGAAGATGAACTCAGGTGGGGAANGTTTCCATATAGGGGACTGAGAAAAACAGTCACTGAGGGAACTAAGAGTTTTGGAATAATATCTCTATCATTCCTACCAATTTGGAGCTAATATATCAGAGAGCTAGAAGATGAACTCAGGTGGGGAGTAAGGGAAAGTGACTAATTGAAACTGAAGCAATACTTTGAAAATTTAAAACATTAATGCATATATGAAATCATATATCAAGAGAATAAAAGCAAGTGTCAATACTCTCTAACATGATAATGATTAGGATTAATTTTACACTCTAAAGACCAGGTCAGTAGAAAATAGAAAATGATATGCCAATCTCACTCACAAACATGGTAAAAGAATCCCTAAATAATGTTAGGAAACTGTGGCAACCATTTAAAAATGGCCCACAAGATTCTTCTTTTGTTTTAATTTCTCTCTGAGTGTGACTACTACATTCTACAAATATAATGAGCTATCATTCCCATGGTTATGTAACAGCATGTGGTGATGATAACAGAATTTTGCAGATATAATTGAAGTCCTTAATCAATTTACTTTGAGTTAATCAAAAGGCAAATCATCCCAGGTGGACCTGATCTAATCAGGTGAGGTCTTCCATGGGAGAGTCTCTGGCTGTCTTGGATAAGTAAGTCTCTAAGAGCTGAAATTGGCTGGAACCAACAGAAAGGAAAAAAAATGAGACATCGTTCTTATAATAACACAGAAATGAATTCTAACAACACCCAACGAGCTTCATAAAGGACCCCAAGCCCAAGCTGAGGTCATAGCCCTGACTAACACCTTGACTTCTACTTGGTAAGACCCTGAGCAGAGGGCTCAACTTACATCTGGACTGACTCATGGAAATGGAAAGTATGAGATAATCAACGGTGTTATTTAAAGCCATTATATTTGTGGTCAGCTGTTACATAGTATTAGGTAGTTAATAAACAAATCAAATCCAGAGTATTTTTGGAAATAAAATAAATATAATCATATAAGGTAATCATCATTATTAGAAGGTACATTTCTGTGGCTTACCCTATTAAATTAAAAGAGGAAAATCATATAATCATCTCATAATGGCAGAAAAAATTGATACAATTCTGTTAATACCAGGGATAGAAGAGAAGATGCTTCCTATCACTGCCATTATTCAAATGGAAGTAGACAAATTAGTGAGCACATTAACAGGAGGCATAGAAATCCAGGTGTAAAGCTCCAAATAAGAATATATGAAATTATTGTTTACAAACTATATGATGGTTAAATCAGAAAACCATAAAATTTTATGGAGAAATTGGTTCTAGTTTAGGGAACATAAGAACAATATACAAAAATCCCTTGTGATTCTGTGCACAAGTAATAAGCAATTACAAAATGCAGGAAGTATAAGGAATCAACCACATCATTTATAATAGTGACAAAACCATAAGGTTATGAGGAATGAAACCAATCAAATATAAAAATCAAAAGACAAAAATCCCTAAATTAATGGAGAATTAGGCCATTTTCTTGGGAGAAAACTCAAAATTATAAACATGAGAATTATCATCTAATTAATCTAGAGATCATTTCACTTTCAGTCAAAATACACCAAAAGTTTCTCATAAAACCTGAAAAAGTGATTACAAACTTCAAATATAAGGGAAAAACCCTAAAAATAGATAAGAAATCCTTAAGAAAAAGGAAGGGGGATATGGCTTATTAGATTCTAAGTTGTTAAAATCTATATAATTAAAGTAAGTTGACATTTGCGCATGTATAAAAAACCAGAGGGATTAACCAAAATAGAGTTTTAAAGACCTACAATTTATATACATGAATTAAAACATAGCATTAGAAACCATATCAGAATGGATTGACAATTTCTAAAGAATGCTGAGACAATATACTATTCAATGCAGCATTAAACCAAATTCTCACATCACTCCAGACATACAAATATATTTCATACGCATTAAAGATGTTATGGGAATCAAAATTATTAAAAAATGTGGAATACAATACAAAGGCTATATTTATATTATTAGAATGAGAAATTATCTCAAAGAAAAAATAAATTATAACCTATAAAGGAATAGATTGGTATTCTGATTACATTAAAGTAACAACAACAGGGGCACCTGGGTGGCTCAGTCAATTAAGCCTCCGACTTCGGCTCAGGTCATGATCTCTAGGTTTGGGGATTTGAGCCCCGCATCGGGCTCTGTGCTGACAGCCAGCTCAGAGCCTGGAACCTGCTTCAGATTCTGTGTCTCCCTCTCTCTCTGACCCTCCCCTGCTCATGCTGTCTCTCTCTCTCAGAAATAAATAAAAAACACTAAAGTTTTTTTAAAAAGTAACAACAATAATAATAAACTGTTATGCAATGAAAAATCTCATGAAGTTGAAAGAAATGCTACAGGCTGGACAAGGGGCTCATAATGTTTACAGGTAAGATTAGTCATCACAATATATAAAGAATTTCTGCCAATCAAAAAAAAAAAAAAAAGAATGAACATCACTACCTTTCCCCACAAAAAAGGGGCAGCCCATAATATACAAACAGGAATGGCTGATAAACCATTTTTGCACGTAGAAAGATGTTCAACCTCACTAATAATGAGCAAAATTAAGATTAAGTAAGTAATTCATTATCCAATAAATGATTACTGTAAATAGGTCTGAGAGCTTCAAACACTGTCCATGATGTAGGTACAAAACACTATCATCCCTTGTGGCATAAGTGTAAATTAACAATCACTTTTTCAAACCTAGGAGCCTTGATCATGCCCATAACCTACTCAGGTAGACCTTTTCCACTTTTAGTCATGTAGGGTAGAGAAATTCTCACCGTATACTTGCACAGAGAATGTGTGTGAAGATATTCCTTGTAATACTTCTGGTTTAAAATAATGTAACAAACTTTCACAGGGCAAATGGATACATCTCAAAACCTTAGGCTAAGGGAAAGAAGTAACTAAATGATTCCTATATATAAAACAATGCATAAATGAATTATGAATGGATAAATCTGTGGTCAAAGTACATAATTACATATGGGGACAACCTATACCTATTTCGGTTATAATGACAGAGTGGAGCCTTAGCTGCATCTGTAACATTGTGTTCCTTGAGAGAGAGGTGGGCAGTAAAGGAAGGAGGGAAGGAAACAGGAGGAGAGAATAGGAGAGGGGGACAGAGAGGAAATATAGGTTAACGTGTATTTGTGCCTAAGTATCTTTATTATTGTTTTCATAACTTTCTATAAATGTAGAAAAATTCATGATTAAAATAAATTTTATAGTGACAAAGGGGATAGAGTCAGAAAAGTCACATTAGAAAGGATATTTTCTTCTGACAAATGTTAAAAGAGAGATTTGGGAAAACTAGTGGCCTCATTATTGGCTTTCTAACATTTTAGGCCATTGGCTCCAGGCAAAAAGGGCATTTTACCTATTGAATCAATATACGCACAAGTTTTACAAAGCACTTGTTAGCCCTTATTATGCTAAATACACTAGATTTTCTTTTCTTTTGTTCTGCTTTGTGCTGTTTTCCTGTCTACATTAAGCTGTGCTGTGCTGGCTGAGCTACGCCTGCCATTCTGTCATTTTTTTCTCTTAGATTTCATTTTAAAAATGCCAATCCTGACCAATTATATTGACTTTGAGACCCACCGGTGGATTCTAGCCCAAAGTTTGAAACAGAGTGGGCTCATGCCAAGAAAAAGACATTTGAATTAGATCTGCAATTTAATTCTGACTTTGACATTGTCTGTAAAATCTGTAAAAGTCAGTTAACTGTGTTGGCTCAGTTTCATCACAGGAGAAACAGAATTGACAGTGGCGTAGGGCTCATTCATTAGTTATTTACCGAGCATCTACTGTGTGCCAGGTCCTTTTCAAACACTGAGATCAAGATAGCTGCTGTTGATTGAGGATGCTTTTCATTAATGAAAGGACTATGTTATTTTCATTTTACAGAGAGAGAGAGAGCGAGCGAGCGAGAGAGAGAGAGAGAGAGAGAGATTCAAAGAATTTAGACAGCAAAATATAGAATCAGTCTCAATTAGACCAAAGGATTTTTTATATAAGATCTGGAGGTCTCAAATGTAGCCCTCTGGATAATGTCAAGCATACGGACACTGGAAATAAAATGTTTTATAGAAAAAATTTTCATGGAATGTATTAAATATGAATTGTACTCTTTTAATGCCCTGGAGAATAAAAATGTGGTAACACTTTCAAAACTTAAATTAAATCTTATTCTCAGCTCTCACTTTGTTAGGAGAAGGAGCAATTTAACCTAATTTGGGCTTTGGGGGACCTCTTGACCTCACCTTTCACCTCCTTGAAGTCACAATCAGGATGAGGTATTTGTGATGTTTAGAAAATAAGGGAAAAGGCTTCAGTCTTCACTTCATTGTGTGCTCTGCTGAGGTGCCCCAGGGTCCATTCCACTCCTCCTCAGCTTTGCCAAAGTGGGACTGGAGATCTTTCCTAGAGCTCTGACACCATGGCCTTTGGGCTCCATGAACTTCAGTGTCTATATAACGACTTATTAGAGACTTTAGGGTGGTGTGCATCTCCACCATGTAACCCTGTCACCACCATAAAAAAGCACACACTGAGGGGCGCCTGGGTGGCTTAGTCGGTTAAGCGTCCGACTTTCGCTTAGGTCATGATCTCGCGGTTCGTGGGTTCGAGCCCCGCGTCGGGCTCTGTGCTGACTGCCAGCTCAGAGCCTGGAGCCTGTTTCAGTCTGTGACTCCCTCTCTCCCTGACCCTCCCCTGCTCACACTGTCTCTCTCTCTCTCTCCTAGAAATAAATAAAACATTAAAAAAAAAAAAAGCACACACTGGGACCAAATCTTTCTCCCTCCCTCTGCCTTCCAAAGCTTCTGCCAACCCAACCTCCTTCTCTCCAAACTCCAGGAGGGCTTCTCTCCACCCCAGGGCCTAGTATAATTTACTTCTTTTTGAAAAACCCAACCTTGTAACTGTGGCTGGAGAGGAAGTCTCCAGGACTTAACAGTCCTTGAGTGTATGTAAGGGGCGAATGGGAAAGTAATTCTTTCTACAGGTACCTCCTGTAATAGAAATTTTCAGAAAGTTCACATTATACCACTTTACTTTTACCAAAGACCTCCATTAGTAGCTGTTTGTGCTAACTGAAGGAAATCCAGATACTTTTTGCTTCTAAGAGAAAAGCCCTGGGGCTCCTGGGTGGTTCAGTGGATTGTACTGTCAGGTCTTGATCTCACAGTTTGGGAGGTCGAGCCCATGTGCTGACAGCTCAGAGCCCGGAGCCTGCTTCATATTCTCTCTATCTGCCCCTTCCCCACTCACACTATGTCTTTCTGTGTCTCAAAAATATATACATGTTAAAAAAGTAAATGAATAAAATAAAAAAGCCCTTACCGAATTAATGGAGGCTTTTGGTACAAGGAAAGGTCTGTAATGCCAACTTTTGGAAAGTTGGGTCTATGCTTTACACCATTTCAGCTTACAAAAGTTTTCCTNGAAAAAAAAAAAAAAAAAAAAAAAAAAAAGCCTGTATTCTTGATTATTCCACAGCTACACAGCCACAAAACAAAACACAATTTAATATCTCAATAAATTATTCTGAAACACGTGTTTGGTATATTGGCATAACTTCTATAGAAGAAAGAGTTTCTAGGAGAGCATGGGTGACTCGGTTAAGTGTCAGACTCTTGATTTCAGCTCATGTCATGATCTCAGGGTTGTGAGATCCAGCCCCCACGCTGGGCATGGAGCCTGCTTGAGAGTCTCTCTCCCTCTGCCCCTTCCCTGCTCTCTCTATCTCCCTCCCCCGCACCCCAAAACAAAGACAATGTCCACATGTAACATTAAAGGAAGAACTTTCTTCCTTTTTCAAATGGTTTATTATGCCA
Source organism: Crocuta crocuta (assembly GCF_008692635.1). Classification (NCBI taxonomy): domain Eukaryota; kingdom Metazoa; phylum Chordata; class Mammalia; order Carnivora; family Hyaenidae; genus Crocuta; species Crocuta crocuta. The sequence continues at coordinate 15,337,444 of NW_027551568.1, read as the reverse complement.
TTTCGAATTACACACTGTAACAAGAAACAGGGACTCAACATACTATTAATGGATACATTTATTTATTAATTACTCAGATTGTTGTGTTCAGGCCTCCTATTATGAAGTTAATCTTGTCCATTTTTCTTTATGGTTTATGAATACTAAGTAGGTAAATATTGAAAATTTTTATATTTTCCTTGTGATTATATACATTTTATCATAATTCAGATGTCTTCCATCCACAATAATGTGCTTTATTTATTTATCTGTGACAAATATAGGTATAGTAGCTGTCTTTGGGTTAGCATTTATCTATATTTTTCAGTCTTTGCTATTACAATGTGCTTTTCAACATCCTTAGGTTTTCAGCATGTGCCTGGTAAATAACAACAAATTTAAAAATCCGATGTGACAGATTCTGTCACTGGTAAAAGTCGTCTACTCACTTTTAATTGCTGATTTACTTCTATCATTATATTTCATGCTTTCTAATTACTCTGATACATTAATATTCTCCATCTTCATTTTTTACTTCTATCACTGTTTGAAGTATTTTTCTATTCAATATTTTTCCTAGCTAGTTGTGACTTTTCAACTTCTAATTTTATGATTACCTTAATTATAACAAATTTACATAACATAGTCTTAGGGTTAATCCATAGCTCTAGCCTTCTCTTGAATAATATAAGAAACAAAGTGCATTAATTATAGCCACTTACTCATAATTCTGCTCATTTTTAGTTCCATTTTCTTAAATTTCCTCCAAATTATTTATTTTATTATAATCTCAGATGAATATTCTTTTAGATTTACCCACATGTAGAAGAATTTAGTTCTACACCTTTTTTCTTACAATTTGCTCTTTGTTTTGACAGGTTTAGTTTCTCTTATTTTGAAGTATATCCCTGTCAAGGAATTGTTCAAAAAATGATTAAAAAAATTCCTAGAAAAATTGTGAGCATGTGACAAAGTTTTCGTTCACTCACTGGTAAGTAGAATGATATGGCTGGGTCAAGAGAGAAGTTCAGAAACTGGGGCGTACATGCTGTGTTCCATGTCCAGGAGGGTACACCCCGGCCTTTGTGGTGTCTTCTCTAATGAGCAAAGCCAAACTGTCATCCCACCTTGACAGTTTTACAGGATTGTGAAATGTCTGAACCTTAGTTTTGCAAACAGCGCTGCATTCTCCCAGAGAATCAGCTGGCCATTAGGGAAGGTTGTTGGAAAATGCCCTCTCTTGCTCACCGTTCATGGATCAGATGGTCACTTGTTCTATTTACAAAGTTTGGATAATTTTTTTAACATCTTATAAATGTTTTTACTGAAGTTATTATGATGGTTAATTCTCTCAGTTTTTGGGGGGAAGGGATGGGGAGGATTTTGAATATATCTTTTTGCCTTCATTCTTAATAGCTTACAAGGCATAAAATTCTAGATTGACCATTATTTCCTCTCATCTTTCAAAACATGTACCACTGCTCTTAATGATCTTTTGACTCATTGTTTGCTATTCTTTTGTCATAATTTGGTGCCTCTTTTTCTGGCTGCTTTCAAGCTTTCATTGCCCTTGGTGTGTTCAACAGATGCAATATGTTTGTAGGTATTGATTTCAATTTGTTTTAATGTGAGTTCAATTATGAATTTAAAATGAAGTTTATTATGGCTGATAGGTTTTGGTCTTTTGTGGATGGAGGATTTTTAGAATATATCGTCTACAGTATTTCCAGAAATGGAAGTCCAGGAACTCATTCTCAGGACATTTGTTTTGCAACATATGTTATACCAAAATGAAATTTTAAACCAAGAAGTCTTTGGATCCTTAAAAACATCAAACAAAACAAAAAAACATAATGACAAAACCCAGGCAATAGAGCCAAAGGGGAAAATTCCAAGATGACAAGTATATGGCTATTGGAGGGTGAGCAGACTATACTGGAGCACAACGACCAAGAGTTCAGGTGACCCGATGCAGAAATCAATCAATCAATCACTAACACACAGCCAAATAATGACAATATCAGATCACCTAATGTGTTAAATATATGAAACATAGTATTTAGAGGGATTTCCATATTAAGTGAAAAAAGTCATTATTATCTACAAAAACAGGAAGGTAAACAATAAAGGAATAGTAATCATTTAGTATTTTACTAAGCTCAGATGTAAAGAACATGATCTAATCAGTGACATATTTACAACTAACAATTCACCAGGAGTTATAATTATATAATATTATATAATATATGTATTAATTGTATAATTATTTGAGGGAAAGAGTGAGTGAATATGATTGTATACAAATGTGTTTGTGTAAATGGAGGGAAAAGCAATGATCCATGAGTTCTAAAAGCATAACCTTCATCATCGGATTTCAGTAGATAATTTCTAAAATGGATATAACAAAAAACGCCCGCTATGCATATTATTTAGAAACCATGAAGGTGATTAGGATGTAGGATTTGTGGATGGAGAGGAGAGAGTTGGAAAATTTAGATGCACAAGTTCTAAATTAGTGAGACTATTACTTGTTTCTAAGAAATTACTAAAAAAATCACAATTTTTCCTGTGGAGAAGTTTGATAATGGCTCTCGCTGAGAACAACAATATGTTCCTTTGAAGAGTAGGGTAATGATTGTGAAGAGGGGGAGGAGGAAAGAGGAGTCAGGAGATGGAAGATGAACTTAAAGGTCTCCAGATGGGCAGAAATGAATATGACCTATGGAATGACCACTTTGGGTTTGTACTCACCAGGGACCTGATGCGGCAGTGGACTATGAGGGGACAACATGAGAACTGAGATATATGTGGAGGGGAGGGGCCTGGCAGCCCAGTTTTGCTCTTCAAGGTCTTGAGAAAATAAGCAAATGACTGAGAATCTCTGAACTTCACTTTCTCTGTGTGTTCTCCATCTGGAGAAAGAATAGCAGGGATAAATAATAAGTGGATAAATATGGATAAACTTCACATAGAGAGGAATAACCGTTACAAAAATTATGTGAGACTCTGTATTAAAAACTATTTGTGATCTCTGATCATCTCCACAAAATCGTAGCTCTTCCTAGGAATTAAACCACTGATGGCTTTTTTAGAAAAATGTTTTTATCTGTTTACTTTGCAAAAGAGACTCAAACATGCTAAAACTTAAGTTTGTAAAAGAGGAAGACAATTGCAGGCCTTCAGCAAGAATTTAAGTCAATAGGGGGAAAAACACAGTTTAAGGGCAGTTTAATTTCCTGTAGACTAAGAACAAACGCTGACAGAAGTCAAGTGTTGCTTTTGTCTTAATTTCAGAAAATGTTATTTTGCTCCTGAAAGGAAACTAAGAGAGAAGGAGTGGTGGAAAAACTTGATTTGGCTTGGTCATTGAAGGGAAAGAGTTGAAGTAGTTATTCTGTTTGATGTGCTTGCATAGATATTAAATGGAGCACTGGCTGACCTTTACAGTCTGAAAATATTTGAGTGTTTGCTAACCAATTTATTAACTCTTTTCTCATCTGCTTCTAAAGTGATTCCATATAGGTTATTTTCATGGCTTCACCAAAGAGACATGAGATGATGGTTTCTTTCTTGCCTAGAAATTGGAGTTCAGCTTCTGTTCGCTACTCTCATTGGAAGAGTCTGTCTAAGAACTCCTAGAGCTGGATTGTTGTTGTTTTTTTAATTTTTTAATGTTTTATTTATTTCTGAGACAGAGAGACAAAGAGAGAGACAGAGAGAGAGAGAGAGAGAGAGAGAGACCATGAGCAGGGGAGGGTAAGAGAGAGAGAGGGAGACACAGAATCTGAAGCAGGCTCCAGGCTCTGAGCTGGCTGTCAGCACAGAGCCGGATGCGGGGCTTGAACCCATAAACCGTGAGATCATGACCGGAGCCAAAGTCGGACGCTCATCAGACTGAGCCATCCAGGCTCCCCAAGAGCTGGATTGTTTGACAAAGCTCTATTATTCCAGCAGAAATCCCCGCCTCATGCAAAATCTATTGTTCCCTTCCAGGTTAAGAGGTTTTGCTCTAAGAGAACAGAGAATACAGATAGAACCTGGAGGCTGAAAGGTTGTTGGGTTTTTTTTTGTTTTTTTGTTTTTTCTAATTTCTTACTTATTTTGTTTTATTTATATTTTGTCACTACTTATGTCTGAGATGGCGAGACTTCTCTGGAACCAGAGTTTCAAGTAAAGTTAATGCTGGGTTTCTGCCCCCTGGAAGTAGAGTAGCAGTTTAGAAAATACTCCTTTTATTCCCCTCTGCTGCTTGCATAGCTCCTTTTTCTCTTCCTTTTCCCTTTTTAATCAAGACCTTTCTCTTAAGATTAAAAAATCTGAACTTTTAAAGGAAATTCTCATGGGCTTGGAAAGTGATGAAAATATAATAATATCAAATAACTGCTCCCACTGAGAACAATGAATCAGATTCTCATCTTATGTGACTCTTGGGCAAGTTGCCCACTGTGTCACCCATCCCGGGATTCTAGCCCAGGTGGTAGCTCTAATTATCCCCACTCTTTATTCCCTGGCAAGGAAAACTCTTTCTAATTATTTAATAATTCTGATTCATTCTGAAATAAATTTCAGCATGTTATATTTTGCCATCAGTAAAAGCAATGTGTTAATTTCATTTTAATTGTCACTATTCCAGAGGCTGTTAAAACCCAGTTAATATCACTGGGAGGAGGAATGGATGGAATATGGATTAGAATTAAATGATTAAATCCTTAAGGAATATATCAGTTTTGAGTTTCAGTGCAACCTTATTTAAAAATATATCATATACTATAAATTCATGAGGGTAGATTCTATATGGCTTTGGTCTCCACACTGCCTTTAGCCCTCAACAGTTTGCCGGGTACATGCACCTTAGATATTTGTAAAATTCATTAGTGAATGAATCAATGGATATATCTAGATACGCATATACCTAAAAGCATAAAACGTCAAAATAAAAAAGGTTTCTTCTACCTTATGCAGGGGGTTTCTATGCTTCCTAAATGCTTTAGGCTATACCAGAATAAAATAACATTTAAGAAGTACAAACTCAAAAAAAAGTACAAACTCTTACCTGTACTTATCTATCCCAAACAGTGGTAAAGCTAACAATTTAAGATGAGGTTTGATGCAGCAGAGAAATTGTGCCAACCAGGCTCTTCTGAAGTGACATTTCCTATAGTATGTAGGTGGTTAATGTGATCTGATAGAGAAAAAGCATTTTTGAAAAGCATGGCTTGACTGCACAGGTTTCCAGTGCAATTATTTGAAGAGATTTCAGGTTGAAGAAAATCATTCTGTAGTTGAGAGCTTTGGCAGAGCACATTTCATATAGAAGTATTTATATAAACCTGTTTCCATAGTATCTAGGCACTCCGAAGCCTTGTTTAGCAGAAGACAATGAAATATTCAAGAATATCCAGGTGATTTCAATCAGGATATATTCACTGAATGCATTCGGCTAGCACTGTGCTGTTCTTGGGAATCCAGGAAGATGGAGACACAGAAAAGATAAAATTCTTCAATACAGGGACCCTCAGAAATACCAGAGTGTGGGAAAGAGATGGTTATAATAAGAAGTGCAACACAGTGCTAGAAGTGAAGCTCAGAATCTTCCACTGCCCCAGAGCCACCATCTAGGAAAGGGGTGAAACAAAATGTATGTGTTGGAGAGGTGGCATTTCAGAGCAGGGGACAGCTCCATTCTCTGAGTGAATGGCTTTTTTGTGGGATTATGAATGGAGATGGGCAATTTTCTGGGCAGAGAATAGCAGACAACACAGGGAATAGTAAACATAAATGCATAGAGTGTTTGGCATAATAAATGAAAGAAAGGAAGAAAGGAAGACAGAAAGACAGAAAGACAGAAAGAAAGAAAGAAAGAAAGAAAGAAAGAAAGAAAGAAAGAAAGAAAGAAAGAAAGAATGAACTTAGTGCTTTTTCTCCCCATATAAATAGCTTATACAAACAACTTAAACCTGTATGTTTTGTTTTCACGGACTTTGGCCATCATATTACTCCATTCAAATAGTGCAAATATTATCTCTATCCCATAAGATCATGGTTTTAAGAAAGCATCCAGTTTATCTCTGTATATTCCAAGCTCCAGAACAATCATGAAGGCTACAAAAGGGGATGATCCAGTTCCTTTTTTGGCTTCTACAAATATATTAAAGTAGTGCTGCTGTGTTTATGTTCTACTAAATACAAGTAGTAAAACTGCTTAGTATGCCTAAGTCCTAAATAGCTGGATGATATAGAGATCTATATCACATATCACATATGTGTGTGTGTGTGTGTGTGTGTATTTCTATCTATCATCTATCTATCTATCTATCTATCTATCTATCTATCTATCTATCATCTATCTATCTATCTATCTATCTATCTATCTATCCTCTGTCACTATGCATATAGCATCTTCCAAGATCTGACCTCTGGAGCTAGAGACCTAAGAAAGCTGGTGGTATAATTTAGTCCAAGTCCAAAGGTCTGAAAGTTGGGGGAACTGATGACATAAACCTTTGTCCAAGGGCAGAGGAAGATGGGATGAGATGCCCCAGTTCAATCAGTGAGTCAGTGAGGCCAGAAAACAAAAGAGGTGAAATTCCTCCTTCCTCCACTGTTTGTTCTATTCAGACCTCAGTGGACTGAATGATACCCCCCGCATTGAGCAAGACACTCTCCTTTACTGAGTCCACTGCTCCAAATGCTAATCCCATCTCAAAGCACCATCACAGACACACCCAGAAACAATGTCAATCTGGACTCACTCAACTTGACATATAAAATTAACCATCACATGAAGAGAGAAAAAGGAAAACCTAAGTGTTTTGTTGAATCCATATGATTCTTAGCGGTAGATGAGATATTTTCTGCGCAGATAAAATATTTACATCACTGAGAGACCATATGCCTTACCCAAACATCATAGCTAGCCATAGTGAAATTAGGACTATACCAAAACTTTCAGTCCTTCATTCAGAGCTTTCCCTGCCATCGCTTTGCCTCATAGGCTGTGAGTTTATTAATGTTTGTATGTTCTTTGAAGTGTCATCTGCCATCTGTGACTTATGTCTTGGTATATCACAGTCTGTATGACACCTTTGCTCAAAATGAGTCACTGCATTTTTGATTACTATACACCAACTTGGCCCACGGCCATATTCCTCAGCATTTTACAACTATGCCACATTGCCTTATTCAGGGTTTCAAAAACTCAGGGACAAGCTCCTGGCAGAGAATTCCTCCTAGCTCCTCTAGCTTTGCAGTAGCACCTGCAGAATTCCAAAACTGCTGGGCAAAGCTTTTGTAAATAAAGTTTTCACTGAAGTCTGTCAAAAACTTTTACCTAATTTCTCTCCTAACTTGTACAAATTATGAAATCCTTTGCTGGTATCCAAGGCTTCCTGCAATCTGACTATAACTGACTTTTACACCCCTTTTTACCATTATGTGGCAATATGTGCCACAATGTCTCATGTGCCACTGAGACAACTCAGCTCCTGGCCATTCCATACACATGCCATGGCTGCCCTGCCTCCATGCACATGGGCTCCTCCTCAGCTCCATCCCGATTTGCTGCTTCCACTGTTTGGGGCAATTTATCCTGATACTTCCAGTTGCTCCAGCCAAAGACTCTGGAGTCATCCTGGGTTTTCTTTTTCATCCCTCATATCAAATCCATAGCATATCTTGATGACTTAGCCTTCCAGAATTCATCTAGAAATGAATACTTTTTCACTTCTTCTGCTGTGATTCTGATTCATTGAATCACTATTTCTCAGCTGTATTTCTAAGGCCAGCCAAGCTAACTGTTCTCTTAGCTTCAGACCTTGTCCACCTTCAGTCTCAGGAGGAGAACAGCCAGCTCAGTTATGTTGAGGTTTATGGAAGGTTCTAGCACTTCTCCTCTCCCTGGAAGTCCACAATATCTAAATTGGCCACCAAGGCTTTGGAATACTTGGTTCTCATGTCTGTCAAATTTCATCTAATCTCAATCAATCTGCTGAAATCACATTGGCTTCCATTCTATTCCTCAAACATTTGGGCAGGTTTCCACCTCAAAACTTTTGCCCTTATTGTTTCCTCTGCCTGAAATGCTTAACCCCCAATAATTACGTGGTTACTCTTTTCCTTCTATGACTTTCTAGTGTGGTGGCCTTCTTTATTTCAAATGTATCTCCTGTCAGTACTTCCTGCCTTCCTTCCCTGTCTTCTTTTTTTAAATGATACTTATTACAATCTAACTTTAAAAATATATGTAATGTAGGGCACCTAGATGGCTCAGTTGGTTAATCGTACCACTATGGCTAAGGTCATGATCTCACAGTTTGTGAGTTTAAACTTCAAGTCAGGCTCTGCACCAACAGCTCAGAGCCTGGAGCCTGCTTCAGGTTCTGTGTCTCCCTCTCTCTTTCTGCCCCTCCCCTGCGTGTACTTTGTCTTTCTATCAAAAATAAACATTAAAAAATATATATGTAATATATTTATTTATTTTTAATGATCCTTGCAACACCATGTCAAATGCAAACCACCTAAAGGTAGCATTTTTTTTTTAACATTTATCCATTTTTGACAGAGAAATAGAGTACCAGCTGGGAAGGGTCAGAGAGAGAGGAAGACGCAGAATCCAAAGCAGATTCCAGGCCCCGAGCTGTCAGCACAGAGACTGACGCGGGGCTCGAACCCAGGAGCAGTGAGATCATGGTCTGAGCTGAAGTGGGACACCTAACCAACTGAACCACCCAGGTGTCCCAGTAGTATTTTCTTTTTGTTTTACTGACTGCTCTTTCCCCAGCATACATCGGTCTATACCATCTGTTAAAAACTGAGTAAAATGCTGGGGCGCCTGGGTGGCTCAGTGGTTAAGTGTCCGACTTTGGCTCAGGTCATGATCTCACGGTTTGTGGGTTCGAGCCCTGTGTCGGGCTCTGTGCTAACAGCTAGCTCAGAGCCTAGAGCTGGAGCCTGCTTCAGATTCTGTAACTCCCTCTCTCTGACCCTCCCCTGCTCACGCTGTCTCTCTCTCTCTCTCTCTCCCTCTCTTTCAGAAGTAAGTAGAACATTAAAAACTTAAAAAAAAGAAAAACTGAGTAAAAAGATGAATGAATGAATGAATGGGATTTTTCTTCCTGCCAGGATGAAGTAACAGAGATTCAATTTACCCTCCTAGATGAAACAACAATAAAGTAGAAAATACTATGAAAAAGCAGTTTATTGGGCACCAACAATGAAGGACAATGATCTCTTAGAGACAGGAAGCAAATCTTAACAATTTCCTCAATTTTCTACCTTTGTAGGGTCTTCAGGCACAGTTCAGGGAAGAATAATATAAACAGAGCTGGTGAATTTAATGTGCATTTCAGGATGTTGCTGCGAGTTCAGGGAGAACAAGGAGGCTAGAAATTTCAGACAGAGTACCTGAGTGAGAGAGTCACGCAAATAAAAAGATTGCAGTGGGTTTGCCTCAGGTATTCATCTCAGTACCAATTGGCACATGTGTGTGAGGAAACTGCCGGAGGCCAAGAAAATAGCCACCCCAAAGGAGGATAGGTAAGGGTGCCCGGGACTCACACAGTTCTGAGAATAGTAGCTGTTTTCATAAACTAGACTGGAAAAATCTCATAACCCACAGGGCATTGGGAGGGATGGAGAAAGAGTTGCCTCAGAGAAGAGCAAAATTAGCCCTAGACTAAGCATTGCTGTAGTCTAGCTAACACATCTTCAAACACAAGACTTGAAGGAATCAATCTGTTTCCAAGTAACTAAAATGCAACACAGAAAAAAAAAAGCCCAAGAATATTTTAGAAACATAAAAGTATCTATCAACCAAAAAATTAGTATTCATGATTTCTAACATGCATCAAACACTTATCAGGTATGCAAAGGATCAGAAAAATACAAGCTTCCCATGGAGACAAAAATCAATAAATTCAAAGTTGATACAGAACTGACAACAGATGTAATAGTCAGTAGAAAAGGGTGTTATAGTGGTTATTATACCCATATTACATACGTTTAGAAGGAAACGTTGGGGGGCTCCTGGGTGGCTTAGTCAGTTGAGTGTGTCTGATCTCACCACTTGGCTCAGGTCATGACTTCATGGTTCACGAGTTCCAGCCCCCCTTCCCCTTCCTTAAGCTCCTTGCTGTCAGTGTAGAGCCTGCTTGGAATCCACTATCCACCTCCCTTTCAATCCCTCCCCTACTCATGCTCTCTCTCTCAAAAATAAATAAACATTTTTTAAAAAGGAAATTTTGAGGAGGTGACAGATATATTCATTTTGTTGATTATGCTAATGGTTTCACAAGTGTACGTATGTCAAAATATCAATTTGTGGACAACTGTAAAATTGATTATTCTTTAATTAAAAATGAACGACTGACTGAATGAATGAATGAATGAAATATTTCCTTCTATTTCAGCCCTCATCCTTTAGTGCTTATATTGTTCCATGATGGTATATTATCTTGTATAATGTAGATATCAGTGTGTATGACAACAGACACGACATATATATTTGTATCCTGTGGTGTTTTATAAAGTTTATGTTCTATTCTTACTTGAGAGATTACAAAGTTAACAAAATATCTTAGAAGCATCAGAATACTGTATAATTGGCAAGTGTTGTTAAGTTATTTTTTTCTACTTTATTGAACTTCTGGTATAAAGTTACATAGTTGATTATTGTATAATCCACAGGGTCATTTGGAAACATGATTATGAAATTTTGGAGTTTTGCACATGTTTTTCCTCTTCTTGGAACATTCTTTGCTTCCTCAACCTTTGCTTAGTTAATTTCTAGTTATTGTTTAGTGCTCAACACAAACAACCCGCCAAGAAGTTAACGCTTGAATATTTATTGTCCTCCATTAACGTTGCCCTGACTTTGTTGTAGTTCTGAATCACAACTGAAATTAAATAATGTCAGCTCAAAGAATCTATTTAGTGTTTGTGTCTACCGGTAAATGTAAGTCACAGAGACAAAAGGATTGTGGTACTCAGTATGCACACAATATGTATTTGTTAGACGCGTCAAGTTGTTAGCGTACAATAGACATGACATTTGGAAGACACATCCCATACAAGCATGCAGAAATCCAAAGGAAATGTCATGAATTTCTTCATTCATGGGAGGATCGTGGAAAGTAGGATAGGAAAAATAAGATTTGCTAGGCAGAGAGGGAAAGATTAGGACCTGGGGTCCCTGGGTGGCGAAAAACACATATTTAAGAACAATGCTAGGAGTACCTGACCATGGCCAACCCAACAGGTATAAGGTTCCTCTTAAGAATGTAACAGACACCACCTACTGCCCCTCAGAAATTTGACTAAAGACCTAACTAAAAATAAGTAGGAAGCCATAAGACGTATGACCCACAAGGAATGATATGGCCATAGACAACCCCTCATGCAATGAAAATGAACCAATCAGGAATGGACAACCCAGCACCTAGAGTTATCAAGTCATTAAGGGTAGGACTTGAGAAGGAATGAGAGGGAAGGGCTGACCAGAACTTTACAAAACAAGGATCCTTACCTATAGTCTCAGGCACTCACTCTTGAATGTCACCTCTCTGTAAAGAGAGATTTCCTACCATTCTTACTTTCTAATCTTGTACTCTTTTAAACTTTTGCCTACTGCTCATTTTGTGTCCACTTCTTCATTCTTCAAAGTGGTGAGACAATGAAACCTGGGAAGTAAGATTAAAAAAAAATCCTGCGACAAAAGAATGGACACTGAGAGAGGATGTGAAGAGGGTTGCTCAGGAAAGAGCTATATGATAAACCTTATATCCCAAGGGAAAGGGAATGCTTCTTTCTGACTTCAGGTCAGTGAAAGGGACTTCTGAGAATTATGCAGAGGCCTTGATAGACATTCTGTGTGGTGGTGGAGCTATTTGTCTGGAGTACTTCTAAAAGGTACTCTTCCCAGGAGAGCTTCCTGCCAGAGTGAGGAGACTGCAGAGTGAGAGACCATAGGGGGTACTGGCGGGGGCAGCAGCAGAGGGGTGGTGAGGAGTGACCAAGAGAAGACAGCATCTCTCTTTGAAGAGGCCTAAAATCGAAAGACACAGCAAAGGAGGCTGTGACAAATTTAGGAAAACACGTGTGTGTCATGTGAAAAAACGCAGAGCCATCTTCTCGCAATTCCAGTGAAGTAAGAGATTTCTTATTCCCTTATTTTGCCCACACTGTCCCTATTTCAACTCTCATGTTGGAGGAAAAAACACTCACAAATCAAAGGATGGAGGGGAGCAAAAATTGGAGAGAAATGAACAAATCCCTTTCCAGGCGGCTCCTTTCCAACCAGCCCCAACTGGGAGAAAGCGAAAAAGTCTCATCTTGGGATGAAGATTAAAGTGTTCTTAAAATATTGGACCGATATTCTAATTTCTAAATTTAGATAGCGTTTTGAAACCTGAAGGGATCATAGGTCTTCCTGTTACCTAAGACTGAACAAGACTTCAGCCTTGCTCAAGCTCTCAGTGAGGGCAGGGCAGCTCCATTCCACAGAGGAAGTTTTGAAGGGAAAAAGGGAGACAAAACTGGGTCCTTTTCTTTTTTTTTACTCACGAAGTCTTGTTTTCTACCTTCATAAGTGAAGAAATAAATAAATAAACAAAGTGAATAAGCACTCTGTGGCTCTTCTGTTTCTATCTTTAGATAAACCTGCTTAACACTAATCTGGTCATTTCAATTTATAGGGTTTATTTGTTAGCTCACTTTTAGCCACCCCACAAATGTTTCACATGATATTACTCTTGGGATAGTTGGAACATTCTAAGGGACTAAAATTCTGCATCTGATGCCATTGTGTATGTGTGGGAGTTCCCCACACCAACAAGCATTTCTATGACACCAGCTGGGTGTCCTACAATTCATCTCATTTCTGATGCTATTTACCCAGAGATAGTATCAGATTCCACAGGTTAAGGGCTCAGTCTTATAAGACAGTCTTTACTCCACCTTCTCCCCAAATTCCGACATTAATCTCATGTCCAGTTTATCACCCGGGCTTCTGACCGACAGGCTATACATCAAAGGGTCTTATGACCTTCTCCATAGATTTGATAAATCTGCTACAGTGGTTTGCAGAACTCAAAGAAATGTTTTATTTACTAGATCATAAGATTATTATAAAAAGACATAACTCAGGAACAGCCAGATGGAAGAGATGCACAGGGCAAGGTGTGTGGGAAGGGACACGGGTTTTCTGTGCCCTCACCCAGTGCATCATTCTCCATGAATATTTGTGTGTTCACTAAGCCAGAAGTGGTCCAAAACCTGTCCTCATGGGGTTTTATGGAGGCTTCATTACATAGGTACGATTGATTAAACCGTTGGTCACTGGCAATTGATTTAACCTTCAGTCTCTCCTCCCTGAAGGATCACGGATGGGACTGAAAGTTCCAACCCTAACAATCAGACCCCATCCTTGGGTTAAGACCAAAAGACACCTTATTAACGTAATAAAGGACACTTTGATCCCTCCCACTCACTTAGGAAAGTCCAAGGCTGAAATGGTGTAAAGAGAAAAAGCAATTACCATTAATTTATATGGAAAAATTCTTGAGCATTCCCACAACCCCCAAAATCACCTCGCCTAGGTTTTTCTGATACATTAGGATGCACCTTGCTAAGACACACACAATAGATGGAGACAAAGCCCAGATGCTCACAGACACAGCTCGGACCTCTGGTGAGAGGTGGAGTATGGTTCCCGGGGAAGAAGGTTAGGAGCACCACTCTGCCAACTCCTGGTGCTTGCTGCCTGAATAATGCTCCCTGCAAAACTAATGCTGAATGCTGTTTTCCTTTGTGGCCTTTTTCTTTTTGAAGCAAAATTCTTCAAATTTCTTTTGATTAGTGAAAATAGGTACAGTAAAACCTTAGTTTGCAAGCATGGTTCATTCCAGAAACATGTTTATAATCCTATGCACTTATATATCAAAGTTAATTTCCCAATAAGAAATCATGGAAACTCAGATGATTTGCTCCCCAACCCAAAAATATTAATATAAAAATGATTGCAATACTGTAATATAATATTAATATTAATAGTGTAATATAATATAATATTACAAAATAATAAAGAAAATATAAAGAAAAATAAACAAATTGACCTGCACTTATGTTTGAAAACCTTCATGGTTGGTATGAGGGAGACGAGAGAGGACGGTTACTGTGTAGGACAACTTTCAACATCGTTAACGGATGTTGACTACAGTATTAATAAACTCCTGTCCTATACTGCATTTAATGTAACAACTGACAATAAGGCAGCAGAGGAAATGTCTATATCTGCAGGCAGCCTGACCTAGAATGAAGCAAAGCATTCCTAAGCTTCCTCTTGTGTGGAAAAGCAAAGGACTGTCCATAAGTGCTTTGAAGTGACCAAAAATACATAGTGCCGGTTGTGGGCACCTTACAACGTTCTGAAAAATCACTGATTTCTGCCAAACATACATCTGAGCATGGGAGATGATCACCCACAATCCCTCCATGAGAGAGAGAGAGAGAGGGAGAGAGAGAGAGAGAGAAACCACTGGCTCAGTTGTAATCATGTGACATTCAGTGTCATGTACTACTTGTAGTGCAAGACATCATTCATTTATCAAGTTAACGTTTACTAGTGTCTTGTGGAGCACTCCCAGAGCGAGATACTTGCAGTCTAAGGTTTTACTAAACTAACGTAGGTCTTTCATAAAAGTGAAGTGGCCTAATGGAAACTTCCAAAAAGTGAGGAATACCTGTATACAAAATTAAAGGAGCAGAAGCTATAGAATTAATACTACGTTTCAGGCGCTGAAAATGAATTTCATACACAGCAGTTCCCTGCCTTTCTGTGGTTCAACTTATAATGATGTGAAAACATTACACATTCAGAAAAAACTGTACTTTGAACTTTGAATTTGGAGCTTTCCTGGGCTGGTGATATGCAGTAAGATGCTGGTCAGTGGCATCAAGCCTTAGCTCCCGGTCAGCAGGTCAGCCAGCGATCATGGAGGTAAACCAGTGCCACACTTACAGCTGTGTTGTATCCATAAAACCATTCTATTTTTCACTTTCAGTACTGTATTCAATAAACCACATGAGATTTTCAATACTATTTTATAAAACAGACTTTGTGTTAGATGGTTTTGCCCAACTATAGGCTAATGTAAGTGTTGTAGACACACTTAAGGTAGGCTAGGCTAAGCTACGATGTTCTATTCAGTAGGTTAGGTGTATTAAACACATTTTTCACTTGGGATATTTTCAACTGATGATGGGTTTATCAGGACATAACCCCATCAAAAATTGAGGAATGAGATTGGAGGGCCAAACTGCACAGGGAGGATATGATGAGGTACCATAAGGCAAGCTGAGGGTCAAGCCTGAGCTAGCACAAAACCCCTGCCCTGGCACAGGTGGGATGTGTGTGATGTTCCTCAGCCACTCCGGGCTGCCCAAGTACAATGGAAAGGGAGAGAAAACCAATGGTGAACTGATAGCAGTCACTAGTCATGCAGGACATGAGTCTCTATCAGTTTGCAAAAAGCTCAGTAAAATCAAAAAAAGGAATCTTGTCAATAGCCAAATCTCCAGGAACTCCCTACTGCCTTTTTTTTAACTTGAGAGAGAGTGGGCAGAAGTGAATGAGGGGCAGAGACAGAGAAAAATCCCACAAGGAGCAGAAAGAGAGAGAAAGAGAGAAATGGGGCTCATCCAGGGTTCGTGTTACACCCAAAGACAGACTCAAAGTTGTGAACTGTGAGCTCATGACCTCAGCCATAGTCAGAGGCTTAAAAACTGAGCCACCCAGGTGCCCCTACTATTTAATGATTATGCTTTGCCAGAGGGTAAAAAAAAACTTTAGCTTGACAATAGCGAGGCCTCCAGTAATCTGTGTGTTCCTTAGCATATGGAAATCCCTTTAAGAAGCTTCCTGGTGATTTTACCTCCCCCCAACTCCACAGTATATAATAGCACCACCACAGTGCAGCTGTTTCTGCCCATGGGTCCTGTACCTATGCTTTAATAAAATCACCTTTTTGCATCAAAGATGTCTTCAAGCATTCTTTCTTGGCCATTAGCTCCAAACCCTCACCATTCCAAACCCCATCAATCTGTACCAGATTATAATGTGTGTGGGGACAAAGGAATGAAATAGAGGCAGGAAAGGAACACAAGAGACAATGAGGGGATAATCTCCTTAGGTAAGAGTTGCTTTATGTGCCACAGAAGTTAGTTTAGATGTTATCATTTATGTAAGGGGAAAGATTTGAAGAATTTTGCGCAGGAACTTGACATAGCTTTATTTATATGAGAAATATCTGAAGAGGTGGCAGACAGGTTGAGTGGGAGAAGTGTTAATAAGACAGAGATAGAAAGACCTTTACTCTAGTTCAGTCTTTTCTCTGAACCATTGTATTTGCCTTCTCACTAGTCTTCCAGCTTCTTCCTGCGCTCCCCACAAGGATCCCACTAAAACAAAAGATAGATCAGATTAGATCACTGCTCTGTTCAATTTGCTACAGTGTATTCTCCTCTCACCTGGACTGAAATTCAAAGCCCTAACTATGGGCCACCAGGCTGTGTATGAAATGGCACTGACCACTGAGCTGGCACTCACTTGACCTCATTTCTATGCTCACATTACTCTGACCTTATTCGTTGTTCAGTTCTTCCTCAGGACCTTTGTACACTCTTTCCTCAGATAGCTGTAACATCTCTCATGTCATTCTGTTCTTTGTCCAAATAGAATCTCATTTGAGAATATTTCCTGACTACCCTATCATAAAAAGCACTCCCCCTTAATACTTGATCCCTTTACATCTGTAATATTGCCTTATTTTTATGCATAGTGCTAGCATGTAACTTAATATATGCTCATTTGTTTTTGACTGTCAGACTCCTCACCTCCACCCCCCTTCACACACACTAGAATATAAATCTACAAGAGAATTGGGATTTAGTCTGTTTTCATTCAACAAATAATAATTGAGTGCCTTCTTTGGCGCAAGCACTGTTGTGGGAATTGGCAATATAACAGTAAAAGGAAACAAATAGAAATCAAGATTTCTGCATGCAAGGAATTTACATTCAAATTGTGTTCTACTTTTGTTCACTGGGTTATCCTAAATACCCAGTGTAGTAGGAGCTCAATACATGTTCATTGAATGAATGTGCAATTCACTGTTGAAGCTACGAAGTTGGGAATGAATCTGCAGATATAGTCTTCATAGTTATGGTGACAAGTCTGTGAAAGATTGGGGAGGGGAAGCCATTAGCCCAGAAGCCAGTTTTCTAGGTCATGATGTCATTTATTCATTTGTGTAGGTAGGTATGAAATTGTGTTACCCATTCACATTTACTTCTTAAAATGGTGTTCTTTTACTGCCAAGCTACTTCCCCTTGATATCTAAGTTTGGTATCTACTCATTTTTCAGAATGAGTATGGAAGTGGGGAATAGGGTTTCAAATCTATATATAATGCTTAAAGCTAAGAAATCAGCCACAACTGATTGACAACTTAAAATATTGCCTATCTAGTGATTCATGCATAAACTTTACTTGAATCGAACATCTTCAGCTTGGTACTGTGTTCCCTGCTCGCATTTAGATTTAAATTTCATATTTCAACAAGGCCAAGAAGTTTCGCTGAGGGCCTTGCTTACTAAGGAAGAAGCAAGGATCTGCTCATCTTTGACCATCTTCCCCTGCCAATCAATTACCACCCTCAGCCTTCTCATCTCCAAGAAAGTATTGTAAGAAATTATTCATAGTCCTCTCTATGCATAAAAGGAGGTATTTTCAGTTCATTGTCGAAGAACATGTGATTCCAACCAGGACACATAAGTAAATTTATCCTGAGTTTTATTTTCTGCACAAGAGATATTGCAATCTACTTTACTACATGATCAAGAAGATGAAGTAGGAAAATATGTATGATGTGCTTATTGTAGTGCCTGATTGTAAATGTTCAATAAACAGCCCTGTTCTTACTGTTTCTGGAATATCTTCTCTGATCAGCACAGGACACCACGTGTATTCTTTCTCTGTACATTCTTAGAACTTTTGCTGTGACATTGAGCACAAATTGCCTTTCGTTGTTTTTGTCTGACTTTCCATTGTTGGATAAAGGTCCAAAATAAGGGATCACTTGGGCGCAATTTCTAGTGTAAGTTATCTCTGAGGCAGTCCTGAAGGTTGAAAAGAAATAGTGAACTGACACTGAAACCAGACTTTGGCTAGTTGATAACTTTGCTGAGGATAGATCTTGAGCTCATCAGTCATGGCCATTGGCAAACTCCAAGAAATCTCAGTGTACTTTTTCTACACTCTCAGTGCAGTACCTTTTGGACCAGTTAGACACAAATGAAAGGTCCAAGCTGGAATATGCACTCTTGTATGCATGCCATAATAATCCACCAGTAAAAATATATTCCAGGAGTGATCTGATATCCAGATCTGGGGTTTTGCATCTTGTGTTGAGAAAATTAGGCATTAACAAACCTGTGAGAGCATAAGTGTTAGTTACTTGTAGTACTAGAATAGCAATCCAGTGGCCCTTTATACTGACACATGATGATTTCATTCCAACTTACTATGCCCTTCCATGTTGCCTTTGCATTGCTATCCCATAAAAACTCCAAGTTTTTG
The DNA here is from genome assembly GCF_008692635.1 of Crocuta crocuta. Taxonomy (NCBI): domain Eukaryota; kingdom Metazoa; phylum Chordata; class Mammalia; order Carnivora; family Hyaenidae; genus Crocuta; species Crocuta crocuta. Next base: position 15,318,835 of record NW_027551568.1, on the reverse strand, counting down.
AATGGAATAATTTAGGAACCATCCTATTAGGGATTCTGCAGCAGAGGGTAATAACTATTATTCATTAACCAAAAAGTAAATGTAACACTATATATTTTATTTCTGTAATAAATCCAATTCATTAGAATTTCCCTTAAAATACATGCACTAAAACTAAATAAACAATTATAACACACACACAAACACACTCACACTATGATAAAATCCAATATATCAGAGATGTTAATGGAGAATTAGTCTAGATAAATTTTCCACTGTCTTTGAGGCAATGAAAACTGCCAAAAGAACGGAAATGGACACATTAATACTGTCTGGATATTTTAACAGATGGAAATACAATTAGTTAACATAAAAAAAGATCCACAACAAAATAAAAAGGAACTTGAATTTCAATTAAATTGGCAGCAGAAATAGGATTTTGTAAAAAATCAATTTAGCACTAATTAAGGAGGGTGAATCCCTTGGTTTTAAATAGATTGCTCACTGCTTGTTCTTAAATTCTCTCCTGTTCCAATCCCCAACCACCAACCCACCCATAAATGAAACAAAGTCTGAAGGATCTGGAAAAAATAGTGTTTTAATAAAGATACTTTAAATGATAAAAGGAGGTAAATATATCCTGAAAGTGAAAACCAAAGTGCAGAGGGGGAAATCTGATTTTACAGAACTGCATTGTAATATAAAACCAGATTTGTATACTTATAAATATAAGTTGTATGCATTATTCCTCTGCCAGGAAACTACATTAGACACATCTGTATAAAATATATTTCCAATTTAACCAGTCTGGAATGACCACATTCATTTTCTAGTTCACTGCAAGGGTAAGTAACATAATAAGTACAATGTATTCTCCAAATTTAATAATTTAACATGCTTGCTTAGTTAACTTATTATTACCAACGTAACATCTTGGGCTTTGTTTCTTTCTATGTAAAATGCCAAGCACATGGAAGGTGCTTGCAAAAAGTTTATCTTCTTCAAACTGAATTGAAAGAAGGATCCCCCTTTTTTTACTGTTTAAATAGTTTTTATTTTAAATAGAGTTCCATATTTGATAGTTAATCATAAACATACAAACTTCTTTGAAAAATCAAAATGCTCTTATTCTAAATGGAATAAAATCAAGCTAAACAAAGATCTAAAAATAAGTCTAAGATGTTTATGTAAAGAGAAAATCAACTTTAAAAGGAAAATGCATGTTGTAATTAGAAAATAGGCTATGGTTGATGGAACACAGACACTATGGAGTTACTTTTTTTATTGTGTACTTTTTAAATGCAGGAAATATATCCCACAGAGATGTACTATGTCATTTCCAGAGGGGCTCTTTTGGGCTACAGATGAAAAACTGATATTTAAATATATGAAATATGCAATACAACATGAAAACCAAATTAGTTGAAAACAGGTGTAATTTTTCTCTCCATATTCTCATTCTCAATTTTCATTCTTATATCAGAACTCAATACAAAAGAGAGAAAACCCATACATGCCTAAATCTCTTAATATGAGTGAGGACAAAATGGGTATTATTTGATGTTTTATCCAAATTTACTTATACTTCATGCATTTCCAAAACTTACTTTCGCTGACAAAAAAGTCAGATCCTTGTGACTTCAATTTTTATCACATTCAAGTCTTTGCTCAGAGGTCACTTTACCACACAGAACTTCTTGGACCCTCCACTTAAACTGCACCCACAGCTTCCCACCCCCAATGGTACGATTCTCTCTGACCAAGTGTCTTTCTCCCTCTTTCCTGCATTACTTTTCTTCACTGTATATGCTATTTATTTTACTAATTTACCAGTTTATTGTCTCTTCCTGTTAGTTATAATTAATATTACAATTACATTGGCTGCTCAAAACTTCAAGGTCCATTAAGAATTCGCATCCATTAAGTTTCTTGTGATTTAGGTGAGTTAATCTCGACATTTTCTTATATATCTTAGAAATCTAAAAACTTGCCTTTTCAAATATTTATCTTCCTATTATTCACAGTCTTTCTCTTCTCCTTTTCTATAATCCTCTTCTTTTCTAAAATTTCTAGAGCCAAAGCTAGAAATCTATGTCTTTTTCTTTATATATAACCCAAAGGAGCTATCATTTGTTACTGGAAGTAACTTGTCTTAAAATGTTAAATGATTTCTTATGACCCAAAAAGCAAGTGGGTTACAGTCCATTTTGTAGCATGTTCTCACTTAGAAACGTGCATGCATCTCCAAGTTGTGATGGCCACATTCTTATCAGAGACTTTTAGATTACAATATTATTTAGAATATACATCCCACTTCTCCTCAATTTAAAAGTCAATCATTCCGTAGTGATTAATCTAGTTTTAATTCCTGAGTATATAGAAATGGTGATGACCCTATTTTGAACTGGAAACATGGAAAATGATGATTATTTTCAGAATTCCACAAAGTTTTCATTTACAGTTTGTTTATCTAAGAAGACCAGATGTCTTTTTTCTGAGTGAAAGAGTTCTGGAAGGGTAACTATCCCAAGGCAGGATGTTGGAAGATTCCTATAGACTTCATGTATATTTACGTAGGCCACTCACAGCACGTGGATAGATTCATCATGTTTGCCATATCTAAGCTGTGTGTATGTTTTGTGAATGTAGGTGTTCGGATAAAACTGATGCACTTGTCTATAGCCCTTCATAGACTGTCTATAGCAGTGGGTCCTAAATTGTTCAATGGCAATGATAGTCATCTTGCTTTTAATGCTGAGAAAATAACAGGAACCATAATTAACAAAGGAACAGTTTCCAATGAACTTGAGGTTTACTAATTATGACAACATCCACTCATATTTGAAAAACTGTGACATTTCTCTGTTTTGTGCTATTTGATGAGACTCCTGTTAGCATTTTGTATGTGTTTGACTTGGACATCCTTGCAGCTATAACCTCTCACCCATGGTCATTGTTCAGACACTGGGGACCAGCATTCTCCAGTACAAAACCCTTGGGATATTCAACTGTCTGGCTAGTTTTTCTATAAGTGAAATATTTATAAGGGTTGTTTTGAAGTAGGTGATAGCCTCAGGTCTTAGTCTGGGTTAAAAGGGAGCAGAACAATTCTTCACCAAGTTTGAACTCCTGGCTGGAGTTTAGCATGTATATATTGAGCATTCTATGAACCTTACAGTACCAACTGCACAGTGTTGGGAAGATTAATTGAATTCCAAACTTCAAAGCTTTTAAAATTGTGCTGGGAAAATAGAAACTGTTCATTAAGTGTTAGTCATTATCAGTGTTATTAACATTAGTTGTTGTCTCAAAAATTCAAAAGGCAATAGGAATTTCTGCCCATCTTTTTCAGATAAACACTGGAAAAGCTGTCTATATCTTGCGACTCTGAAACCTTCTTCATGCTTTAACTATATAGAGGGTGGGGAGGTAGGAATGAATGAAATAGATGTGGTCTCTGCTGTCAGAAGATGTTTATGTCTGCACAGGACATAGGTGCCTAAGTAAATAGACATAGAATGATGTAATGCATAGTAAGTGGTCTGAAGGAGAAGTTTAGGAACTACTATGATGTACTGCAGGGGATTTGGCCAAGATTGGAGGATTAAGGAAGACTGTTTGGATGAAGTAACTTTTGAGATGAAAGTGTGAGCAAGGATTTACTAGTCACAGGTGGGTGAGGAGGGGAGAAGCACTCCCAGCAGAGGGAATGCTTTCATATGAAGGTACTGAAGCTGCTGGAAAAATGGAAAGAAGACTCACATGGCCAGACCATAATCACTGTGGGAATGTGATCAAAACCAAGATTGGAGAGGAGAGTTGGGAACAAGCAGGCAAGTCCAAGTTATGAATTTTGAATTTTGTGTTACAGATAAAAAGAAAGTATTAAGGAATTTCCAATAACACCTATAAAGCATTGGCTTAGTCTTAACACTCTTCCATCTGTGTTGTCAACCAAGAGAAATGAAAAATACTACTTTTCATGAAATGAAGTGAAATGAAATGAAATGAAAAGGGCTACTGCCATTGAAATTGAAGAGGGTGTTCCTGTTTAAACATTTTGGGGACCATTTTTGTGGGTAATCCGTGAAGGGCTAAACATGGTAACACAGGTTTTTATCTGAAAATAGTTATTCACAAAGCATTAACCTATTTTAGATCTGGCAAATTTAATAAAGCTATTTATACTTCATTGCCTGGACACATGTAAATGGTTAAAGAAGGATCCAGACTGCTGGGTTTCAAATCCCATTTCTGCCATTTATTCTTGATATAAACTTAGGTGAGGTGTTTTCTGTTTGTCAGTGTTCTCATCTGTAATATTAGAGTAAAAATATTGCTTTAATGATGAAATAAGTTAATATTTTCCAAGTAACTTTAAGAATTTCTGGCACATAATATGATTTTAAAAATGTTAAGAGAGACACAATCATATTTTATGGAGTATCTGGGCAGTCAGTACTCTATCAGGTCTGTTAAAGCATAAATAAGGGTGATTTCTAATTTATAGTAGTTTCACCAGGCTAAAAACTAAGACAACATGTATAAAGTGTCTAGCATGGGCATTATCTCATAATAAACACTCAATAAAACTGAGAACTTCAGGAAATTACAGAGAAGCTGATCTAAGGATGAGTCAGAGTTGTCCAGGGGGTCAAGAAATGAAGAAAGAGTCCAGTGTTTACCTGAATTATTTCAGAAATTTATGCCTTTAAACATTGTCTTCATATAGTTATTTTAAGAATGTTAATAAATAGAGATCTTCATTATGCAACAGGCAGAATACATGGATTGGGACATCAGGATAGTAAGGACATCAAAAAATGAAGAGGTAAGGAATATTTTTTCTGGAAGAAATTGTATATTAAAAGATAAAAATAAAAAGCATTGATGTAGTATGAGGAAAATGAGACCATTGCTATTCTTATATTTATATTACAGATAACTATTTCTATATCTCTATCTCTCTATATATAGATATTTTATTTTGAATTACTCACTCAAGACACCATAATCTCAGGGCCTAAGTGTCTCTCAAAATTGTACTCTGGCCCTGGAGGTACAGATCAGCAGATGGAGCACACAATATTTGACCAAGACATTCAAGTGACTCAAAAGGCACATATGCCATGGTTGTGTTTGTGTAGGAATGATTCACTGTCACAGGAAATTGTGAATAAGACCTCTAGGGCACATCATACAGACTGGTTATCTGTTGGGCACACTTATTCATTCATAAATATATTAACTATGTCTTGAATACCTATATGTTGGTCAGGGTCCAGTAAGAAAAGTAGAAATCACATCAGCTAAGAGAGGAATTTGTAGAGAGATTTGAGTCAGGAGATCAAAGGCAGATGGGTCAGGATGAACTAGTAGCTCTGTGGACTGCCCTCTATGGATGGGGACCAAGACTTCTCAGGATGAGTGATGTCTGATGGACACAAAGCCTTGGAGCAAGGGCAGGTATTGTAAAGGTAGGACATCCTTTACAGAAAGTCCCTTGCTTGGCAGGTGTCGGTATCTGATGAGACACTTGTGGGAATGTGGAAAAAAGGTAAAAGACAGAATGAAGTGCTACTGCCAGGGTCCAAGGAAAACAAGAAGAAGCAAGTCCATCTCTACGTTTTATTTTAGAAATAATAATAAGGTAAGAGAGGGCACCGGGGTGGCTCATTCAGTTGAGTGATCAACTCCTGTTTTCGACTTAGATCATGATTTCATGGTTTGTGGGATTGAACCCAGTGTTGGGCTCTGCACTAACAGCATGGAGCCTGTTTGGGATTCTCTCTCTCCCTCTCTCTGCTCATGTGCTCTCTCTGTCTCTCTCAATAAATAAATAAACTTAAAAAATAATAAAGTAAAAAAAATAATATTATTCCAGATTGCCATATATTATGGAAGAAAACAAAGCCAATAAGGAGATAGAGAGTGACTGGCAAGGTAGAGGAGGGAGGCCATGTTAGAAAGATAGTCTGAGGAAAACACAATGCAGCCGAGTTCACAAAGCTGAGAATAAACTCTGTGAAGGGCCGATGTGATCACACTGCTTGCAGGGGGAAAAACACACGTTTAGACCCTGATCAGAAAGCATCCTGGCACAGAGAGGATAAGTATGAAAACAAAGACCTGAGACAGATCGTGCAGGCCATGAAATTAGGCTAAATTTTATTCCAGGTAAAATGGGAAGACATTAAAGAATTTTAAGAACTCTGATTTGTGTAATAAGAAAATCACTCTGTCTACTTTGTGGAGAGTGGACAATAGGTGGCAAGACTGGCCATAAAGCTCACAGGTGTGTTTCATTCAGCTGACATCAAGTTAAAACACTGAAGCAACACTTAGAAATGAGTAAATCTCTAATAAAAATGCAATTTCTGGCTTCTGTTAAAATACTGCAGATCTGGCATTCCTGAGCCATCTGCTGATGCTAAGTGGCCACTGACTTTCCAGAAGAGGCAATTAACCACTGCCCACTCACCTCTCATATTATCCCTGAGAAGCCTATTTACTTCACTAATATTAATTGCCTGAACCCTAAGGCATTTGAGTGTGTGACTTCCGATAATTTTTTCTTTCCCTGAGGCAAAAACTTTCCAACCCACCCTCTGCTTACAGTACATTATTTTCCTTCAGCTTTCAGGTGCAGGGTGGAATAAAACATCACTCTTGATTCATGTCATGCTCCCACCATTGATGCAGGTGTGGGCTGTTGCTATGTACACAGTGAAGGGGAAATGCATGAGCAGAGAACTCTAAGTACTTCCCCTTTTCATCCTTCTACAACCAGCCTTGTGGCCTCTTGCTTCCAAGATTAGATCCTCTTCCAACACCAGTTCCCAACAATTAGAACTCAGGGTGTCCTCTCTGTCTTTACAGGTTTTTGGTTCAAGTTGATCTTAGGGGAGAGAGCTAGCAGCCATGCTAGGGAGGACCTGGAAACAGAGCCTTATAACATTATGCTTTTCCAAACATAAAGTCAGCATCCTCCAGAACTATTTTGACATGAGCTAAAAGAATGACTTCTCATTTTCATTCAAAAAGGATTTTCAAAAACTTTTTAATTTTTATTTATTTTTGAGAGAGAGAGAGAGAGAGAGAAAGTGCAATCAGGGGAGGGGCAGAAAGAGAGCGAAACACAGAATCTGAGGCAGGCTTCAGGCTCTGCGCTGTCAGCATAGAGCCTGACATGGCTCAAACTTGCAAACTGTGAGATCATCAAGCCGAAGTCAGAGGCTTAACCAGATGAGCCACCCATGTGCCCCTCACAATGTATATTTTTAAGAACTTGGTCTTATGGGGTCTTATTTACTATGAGGCATTTTCCAGCAATCAGGTTTTAATTTACATAAAATTTTGCTTTAATTTTTACTAACTTATAGAAAAGTAAACATAATTATAAAGGTTCTGACATTTTAATAGTGACATTCATGTGTTTGAGATTATAATTTAGTCTCTACATTCATTTGTTCCTTCAAGAACAATATATTTTTACTAATTTTGTAGTTGTATATAATTAACCTTTTGAGGCATATCAAATTCTACATCACATTGGAAATATGAAAAAGAATATAATTCAGTAAAAACAATTCATGATGATGTGCTTATCCATAGAGTCTTAGACAAGACTCTATGTTAAGGTTCCTGTTATAAATACAAAGAAGTCTGTGGAAATTGTCGTGATGATTAATATACTTTATGTTTAATACAAAGTGGCTATATACATGAAAAAAGGATGTAACAAATAAACAAAACATTGCAATTCCATCTTAATTTTTGAGTAATTCTTTTAATTTATTTTCAAAGTATCTGAGGAAATTGATATTCTCCCCTACTCTCAAATCCTTTCTCCAAATAGATTACTGAGAGGAAATGGAATTTATTTTTAAATGTTTTCTATATGAATTTGATATTTGATTCATTACTCAATCCCATTCCATCATTAAGTGGAGTTTCAAAAAGGGTAATGTTAGTGGGGGATACGTAATAAGCAATTTGGTGGTTATCTTCTGGCTGTTTAGTTATAAACCAACAACTTTAATATGAAAAGTCAGAAAGGAATACTGTCCTGTTCCAAAAATAAAAACCTGAAACTATGGTGAACACCAAATTTAAGTTTTATAACATTTTCTTAATTCTTTTGCAAGTTTAAAATGAAAACTAGGAAAAATATAAGCTTCTTTAGGACACTGAAGCTTATTCATTGCTGTATCTCCAGAGCCTGATACAATTCGTAGAAAATATTTAATAAATATGAAGTGATTGACTATTGAATATAAGTAAGTATATCTGAGTATTGTTTTAAAAGTTATCACACTACGGTTGTTATAAAATGGAAATGAGCAGATGAAAAACCCATTGGCAAATAAGTTCAACATTGGCTTCATCAAAACTTACAAATGTTGGGACACCTAAATGGCTCAATCAGCTAAGTTTCTGACTCTTGATTTTAGCTCAGGTCTTGATCTCACTGTTCATAAGTTCAAACTCTGTATCAGGCTCTTTGCTGATAGTGGGGAGCCTGCTTGGGATGCTCTGTCTCTCACTTTCTTTGCCTCTTCCTCTCTCTCTCAAAAATAATAATAAATAAACATTTAAAAAATCCTAGGAATGGTTTATTGACTCAAATTACTGAATATTTTTATTTTATTTTATTTTATTTTTTAATTTTTTAATGTTTTTTTAAATTTTTTTTTATTTCTAGGAGAGAGAAAGACAGCGTGAGCAGGGGAGGGTCAGAGAGAGAGGGAGTCACAGACTGAAACAGGCTCCAGGCTCTGAGCTGGCAGTCAGCACAAAGCCCGACGTGGGGCTCAAACCCACGAACCACGAGATCATGACCCAAGCGAAAGTCGGACGCTTAACCGACTAAGCCACCCAGGCGCCCCTCAAATTACTGAATATTTTTAAAGCGACTTGTTTTCTGGGAAGACCATGTTAAAATCAAATAAAACAGAACGAAAACAATAACAACAAAAACAAAAAGCAGAAACAATGAAGGTCTAGGGCACTGTTTCTCCAAACGTCGTTTTTAGATCCTTTCCATTTTGAGTTTTATGTTCAGTTCTGATTAATTAAGAGAAGGAATTTTAGAAGGAGAACAAGTAGGAGAATAGAGAGAACATGAGCCATCCCAGATGAAGATTAGTCACAGGTAGTGCTTCTCAAAGTGTGACCCTGGACTGGCAGGATCATCAGCATTCGGCAACTTGTCAGCAATGCAAATTCTTGGGCCTCACCTCAGACATACTGAATCAAAGCTTTGGGAGTAGGACCCAGTGATGGGTGTTCTAACAGTCATTAATGGACTCTTCTTAACTAACCAGCTCTCCTTCTATCTAGTTCACCATTACTCTAAGAAAGTGTACAATACAATAGTCTTAGAAATTATTAAAAGTTGAGTACAAAGTGACTGGAACTTTATCCACCTCACAGAATCCAAAGCGACTTGGATTCTGGGAAGACCATGTTAAAATAAAATAAAAAAGAACAAAAACAATAACAACAAAAGCAAAAAGCAAGTGGATACAAAGAGACTCTTCTGTAATCTGATTCCATTTAGACAGGCCCAGGGAGAGACATGCTAAATTTAGAACAAAAAGATTGGTGACTCAAAAATACTACCAAGGATTTTTGTTTGTTTTGATTCAAACATCGCAGTAACTTTAATATTAATTGAAAAGTTCTGAAAAGTAGCTGACCTAGTAGAATGGGGCCATAATAGCTGTAGGTGATGGAAAAACAGCCACAAACTATAAGCCACCTACTTCTTTTTTAACCCTTTCTTGGGCATGAGAATTCAGATATTTTTAAGCTTAAGTAGTCCTTAATTTACACGCAGTCAATTTTGAAGTCCCTTTTTCTGAGCAGTAGGACTCTTACTTTCTCTCCCCTATGTCAGTCATTGGCTATTCTACTCCATTTATGAATTGATTATATGTGATTACCTGTGATGAATTTTCAGATCTAATGCAGCCTTCACAATATTGGGTCTGCTCTTGTCCTGCTGTGTCCTGAGTGTGCAGTTCAGTCCTCTGGGGTGAAGTTTTAGACAGGGTGATATTTTTGTGTGAGAATAAGCCTAAAAGATTGGAGAGATGTTCACTGAGATACGTTAGGCTGTACAAGATCTGGACTTCAAAAACGTTCTAGTGACTACAAAGGTGACTAGAAAAAGCCCATGAGGCCGCTGATTTCTCCAATCTTGGAGCCTGCATACATAGTGCATGGGATAAAAGCCGAGAATTCAAATCCATGTTCAGAAACTTCTTTTGCAACATACTAGGTGTCCTTGGGCAAGATGCCCAATATTCCTAAGAGTCTGTTTCTACTTTTGGTCTCAGCCTTATCATCTGCATTAGAATCCTAATGAAATTGCTCTGGTTTAATCATTTCAACATTTATAATTCTTTGAGCTATAAGACTATGTTCTAAAAATCATTATATTTCTTGGGAAAACATGATGTAACATAGTTCATAGTTAACTTGTAAAAACCTTGGGAAAAAGCTACTCTTTAGGAAAGTGGTAGCCCAAGGGATGCATATTAAAGAAATGAGGCCAGTATCCTATATCTCCTCAGTGTTCAAGTATAATAATCAGTAAGAAAGACTTGTATAATTTGATCCTTCCCTAGAACTACTTTAAGTTATAACCAGCATTGCCATACAATCTGCTGTAGATAAACTTCTTGCTTGCTTATTTAATAACACAGAACAATCTTTCAAGACTTCAACAGTCAGATCAAATCACATGTCCACTCATACACCTATCCTATCACTTGACTGTACAAAACCAGTTTTAAGAAATGAGCTTATTGACAGGCACACACACACTTGTATAAGTACGAGTTGGTTGGTTTGTAGGCAAAAAGTTAAAGACCAGATCCGGTGCTGTCGCATTTTGGCTCAAAATGAAACATGAAATGATGTTGTTACTAGGAAAGCATATGTGTGTCATATACCATACATTTAAATGACTTAGCACTTCATGAAAAGTTAAATTTTACATTATTCCTGATCTTTTTTCTAATTCTTTTATAAATGCTAATGGACAGGATGTTCAAGAATAGCATGTATGTACTCAGACCATTTCCCTGGTATTTTCATTTTGCTTTTACTCAAAGACAAATGCTTGAGAATAAAACTCAGCATACAAAAAAGAGGCTTTTCCTAACCATTTAAACAACTTGGAGGGCCATGAGAAATCTTGAGACTGCCTCCGCAGCAATTCCTGGGCAACCCTTTGAAGACCATAAACATGTATTGATATTTCCCACATAACCCAAAGGCTAGTATTTACCATCAGTTAACAAGAAAAGACCCCAAACCACATATTATATTTTATAACTTTTCAATGTTCACTATAAATGAGAAGCAGAGTTCTATTTCATGCAAGAATGGTGTGTGCCCAAGCTCAACCCTTGCCAGAATTTGAAGGCTAGATTGGCTGGAGCACAAATCTGCCTTCTGCTTTCTTTTCTATTAAACGAAAGATCAAATGAATAGGTGAAATTGTAAATGCTGTCAACAGTATTTGTGCTGTAGTTTTAAGATACAGTAGCACTGTCATTTGAGTGATTTATCTTCTAATTATTTGTCAAAATGATGTGATTAAATATCATGCTCCATTATGAGTTTCATGTAAATAGCCTAATTAGCCCCATTCTGGCTCCAAAGGGCATCTCCACAGAGCTTCCGGATTCTGAAAAGAGACAACGCTTTCTCCTCTGCCTCTTAATAAAAAGGCTACTTCTTTCTCTTTCATCATCTGAGAGATTTATGGGCTTTAACTTCCAGCGCATAGGGTAGGAGATCAGGCTACATGCCTTCATTCATTCTTGAAAGTTCCTGCTCATCCTCTACCCTAACTGCCTCGCCCTTCAGGATGCCGTCGGTCGAATCACATAATTCTGTATTAACATTTGGAAATGGCTTTTACTTCTTGGGTCATTTTAATGGTGTCATTTCAGTCAGTTTCCCATTTGGGATATTACTTAGCAGTATGGAAAAAATACTGGTTCTGCACTGTTACAAGATAATTATTTTTACTTTTGATATAATGAGTGTATTTAAGTTTGCATAAAGTTTTTACTCAATTTTTTTCTTTTTCTGTAGTAGATATAGGGACAAAGTAGTGATGGTACAGCATTGACTGGGTTGAGTTTTACAAGAAAAGATCCATATAATCCATGCCTTGAGCACTTCAATAAATTATTTTGCAGATCTGTAGAATCAAGCAAGACAGTGTCATGAAGAATTACTAGTGGGGGTTTATATGCTATGTTAGATTAAAGTCTTTAAACCTACCAAATACACATTCTCCTTTTAGCTTGGGAGCCCATTTAAAAATCAGTTTTTTTAAAAGGTTATTTATTTATTTTGAGAGAGAGAGAGAACAGGGGAGGGGTGGGGAGAGAGGGAGTAAGAATCCGAAGCAGGCTGTACATGGTCCGTGAAGAGCACAATGTGGGGCTTGGCTCCACAAACCATGAGATCATGACCTGGGCGGAAATCAAGAATTGGATGCTTAAAGGACAGAGCCACACAGGTGCCCCTAAAATCAGTTTTTAATTCAAAACCTATTCCTATCACATAGAAGGATTATTATGATGTTTCTCTACCCCTTTATATATTTAGATAAAAAAAAAAAAAACTTAGTAAGCCATAAAGGGAAATATAGACATGACCCCTCCTGGTAGAATACTCCCTGTTCCCTCTTGATATTGTGTCTTTCAATTCAAAACAATATCAGGGAATTGGGGGTTCTTATTAGATATATTTTAACTGTTATTTTAGGGCAGGCCAAGTCTCTCAGACAGGCTTAAAGCTATGTATTGAAAAATTGAGTTGATTTTCCCATTTATTTGATTAATTTAAGCACTTTTATTCTGAGTTTGTTTTAATCTAAATTGCCTCCCACTAAGAGTTGGCTTATTTCTTTTCATAGAGACAAATTATCACAGCTCAAATCTTTTAAACTCTCCCCCCACCCCTTCCCACCAAAGTCAACCAGAGGAAGGACATTCTCAGCAAAAAGCTCCCTTAGCAATGCAAATGTTAAGTTTCTGGACATTGCAAGAGCAATGTAAACAAAACAGTAAAAAAAAAAAAAAAAGGAAATACCAGTGAAATAGTGAAACCTTTGGGCTTCATCATCCTTTGGAGGACTTTGAAAGGTAGCAGGACTTATTCCAGTTGAGCAAGAATGTGTTTATTCTGCTTATCTCTGGTCAGAACTAATAGCTTTAATGGTTTTGAAGAGCCTGAACTGCTCCTGGGTTGATGTGGCCATTTGCAGATTAATGTACCTTTATGCAAATGATCATATTTCCACATGTGATTGTAACAGACACACTGTAGGTTGTTACAAGATTTGCAGTCTAGTGAAATAAATGTCATCCACTTTTAAATCCTCAAAGCATATTGTCATAGCTTCAAGCAAACATATGGGAATGTCTTTTCAAGTTTTGCTACTCATTGACAGATATCTTTGGGTATCCATGGGCAGCACAGGCAAAAACCACACACAAATTAAAATGAACCATAATTCCAGATTTTGATGTCATTCTCTTCAATTTGAGATTTCACAAAGTTTAAACAAATGAATACAAAGAAATGGAAAATACAGTGAAATTCAGTACTCAGGAAACAGATTGAATCGATGGGAACATTTTGTTTGCATATAATTAAACATACAAAATTGGTTTTTGAAGTGAAGAATCCAATAATTGTATAGTCTTTAGACCCTACTGCCCTGAAACGGTTGACAATTTTACCCTTAATGAAGAAATTTAAAAAAAAAAATGGTATTATAGAAAAGTGGTTCAAACTCTTGATTACCCATTCTATTTACTTGGGGAGCTTTAAAAATTCTACTAGTGTTTGGGGTGCCTGGGTGGCTTAGTTGGTTAAGTCCCTGACTTCCCCTCAGGTCATGATCTCTAGGTTCATGGGTTCAAGTCCCACGCCAGGGCTCTGTGCTGACAGCTCAGATCCTGGAGCCTGCTTCAGATTCTGTGTCTTCTTCTCCACCCTCCCTCCCCCCACCGAATTGTGCTCGCTTTCTCCGTCTCTCTGTCTTTCTTTCAAAATTAAACATTAAAAAAATAAAAAAACATTCTATTAGTGCATGAGCCTCAAAAGGTACCAATGAAATTGAATATTCAGGGTCCAGAATTTGGTTTTAAAAGCTGCCCAGGTGATTCTAATGTTCAACCAGAGTTGATAACCAAATCTATAAACCGATGGTTTTTATGTTAGCCTATCTCAGGTCAGTTAGAGAAGGCTGGTTAAAATATATACTTGCTGGGTCTCAACCCTAGAGTTTTTGACTCAGTAGTTTTTTGATAGGACCAAAGAATTTGAGGTTTTAGCAAGCTGTCAGGTGATGCTAAATGCTGCTGCTGCTGCCTTTCCCAGTATCTCATTCTGAGAACCACTATTAGACATAATGCTGTCTCGTCTGACCCTGAGACCACACAGGACCTAGGTATAGGAGTCATATATTTTGTTGTTTGGGAAACTCTCCCCCAGAAAACAAACAAAAAAAAGGGGGGTATAACAGAATGTATGTGTAACTTTAAATCAAAGTATGAGTTTTTGGTTATTATGTATAACTGGACATTTTATAGTATTGAACAGAGAATGCATTTGTCTACTTAACACGACTTTGTTCTTATCTAAGAATGATCAAATAGTTATGAGATAATATGAATTACCTTCCAGGAAAAAGAAAACTTTCTCCGTTTATTCAACTTTAAGGTACAGTAGGGAAAAAAGTTGCTTTATAATTTGACTCCATGAATTCTGTTTGTTCAACACATTGATTACCCAAACAAAAATTTAATAATAATAGAAAAAGAATGTGTTCGCTCACTAAATAGAAAGTTAACATCAAGTCTACCTAGGCCAAGGAGAGGACAGAGGAACACCAGTGATCATTTCTTTCAGTGCAAGCTGTTTTTTCTTCTTCTGATGGTGGAATTCACAGACATCTGTCCCCGTCTGATGCTCAAAATGTTGAGTGGTTGTAGGTTAAAATTACCCTTGCAAATTAATTCCAGAATAATCCTCAAGGGTCTCTGATTGGCCCAACTTGTTCATTCTTGTGTCAGTTATTATTAAATAAATTCAATATTTTGCATAGCCAGGCTTGGGTCCTCCAAGATGGGGGGAAGGGTTTAGCCCTGACTGACTCACAAGAGGGAAGAGATTCTTTTAACAGAAGCTTGGAGAAGCAAAAGGTAGCAGGACAGGTTAAAAAACCTGTGTGTTTATATATATATATATGTGTGTGTATGTGTGTGTGTGTGTAGTATATATATACTGCACATATATATATATGTATGTGTGTGTGTGTATATATACTGCAATTCTCACAATGTTAGCACTTAGTAATGACTCAATAAAATTGGATGGATATGTGAGTCAATTGTAAGTATCTCTTCTTTCTTTATTTGCAATAAATTGCTCCCAGATCTTTTTTTTAAGACAGTCTTATGGTAAAGCTTATCATGTTGAACCTCAAGTTTTTAATTTCCTTTTTAAATTTTTTTAAACATTTTTATTTATTATTGAGAGACAGAGAGAGACAGAGCATAAACATGGGAGGGGCAGTGAGAGGGGGAGTCACAGAATCTGAAGGAGGCTCCAGGTTCTAAGCTGTCAGCACAGAGCCCAATGCAGGGCTAAAAGTCACAAACCGCGATATCATGACCTAAGCCGAAGTCAGACACTTAACTAACTGAGCCACCCAGGCGCCCCAGGGGATTTACTTTCTTATATCACAAAAATATTTCAACAATTAGTGTGTAAGATTAAGCAATAGAGAATTACAAGGTGGTACCTTATAAATCTACTGGAAATCTTAATTTGCTTAATCTCTCCAGCACATTGTTACTTGCATTTTTCCCCCAAGATGTGTAACATTATATGTACTTTTTACAATGGCAGGTAAAGACAGGATTCTACCGACTTTCCAATCTTGGAAGGGACTGTGAGAGAAGATAGAAAGTGATTTCATAGATTATTGTCCTTTGTGTAAAAGTGTGACATGACTGAGTCTCCATTGGTTATTATCTACTGGATAGATTGCAACTTGTATATACTTTTGTATTGTTGATAGAGAATCATGACCATGGTCTTAAACAACCACTCCTATAGTAGGATTAGTGATGTAATTAAAGATTTGACTAAAGCTTAACTGTTACATTCAGATGAGAAATAATGATCTTTATGTACATGTAAATAGAAGGAGTTGACATTTATTTGCTCTTAGGAGTGTATTTACATGTGTGTTAGTCTCTGAAATTTGGGGGTGGGCTTGGCTTGGTTGAGGTGGTTGGGAAATGGAACGATGGCTAAAAGAGGTAGAGCTAATATTAAGAATAATTATTTTACCTCTGATTATATTTTCAGTATTAATTTGGTAGGGCTGCTATAACCAAATACAATAGATTGTGACTTGAACAATAGAAATTTGTTTTCTCATGATTCCAGAAGCTAGAAGATCAAAGTGTGGTCAGGTTTTATTTCTTCTTAGGTTTTTCCTTGGCTATCCTCTCTCTTAGTGTGTGCTCAGATGGCTATTCCTCTGTGTTGTGTCTATCCTAGTCTCCTCTTCATATAGGAACACCAGTCATACTAGATTAGAAACCACATCTATGTTATCTTAATCATCCCTTTTAGGGCCCTATCTCCAAGTTGTCAAAATCTGAGGTACAAGGGACTGGCTGGGGCGGGGGGGGGACAGGAGGACTTTAACATATGAATTTTGGAAGGACACAATTCAGCTCACACAGTTTCTAGTTTATAATGAATATAGTTCTAGAAAAAGCTACTTGTACTTGCAACAGAGATATTTGGTTGGTAAATTAGCATCTTCTTTTTACTGATGAGCAAACTTGGACTTTAGAAGCTAAGAGTCTTGTCCAAAGTCACTAGATGAACAAGGACCTCAACTTCCATTCGAATTCAAGGTTTTCTGTAGCTGTTATTTTTGCTCCATCACCATGCCAATTTTTAACCTTTTATTACAACTAGAAGAACAATACAACACTGAAATGGAAAATAAGTGGGGGGGGAGGAATGGGTAAGACATGATATGATATGATCAAATCTTAGATATCTTATAAGAAAGGCACAAAATATATGTGGAAAAAAAACAGGATTTTTTTCAGAAAAAATGTCAGAAAGCTGAATACTGACAAAGAAAAGAGCTGCCTTTTCCATTACTGAGCGAGGGCACTGCATCCTACTTGACCAAGTCATCAATTGACTTTATTGATTTTATAAGACTTCAAAAATTGGTTACTAATTCCAATTTGGTTAATTTAGTACAACTCCTTTGGCCAAAAAACAAACAAACAAAAAACCCAAACAAAGTCTAATTCAAAACCTTAGTCACATCTCCAATGACTATATTAATCAATATTTAATTGTATCTTTATGATTAGCAGCATCTTTTTGGTCTAGTACATTCTAAAACAACAACAAAAATAAATGTGGGAAGAGGAGAGGACCCTGATTGCACTAAGTTTACATATGTGCTGCAATATTATTCACAGCACATTTTAGGTCCTACTTAACTTAATATGTTCTCTATGTATGCTTGTTAAATAAAGAGTGGTATCTTAAAAAAACAAAAACTCAGATTTACTAAATAGTGTCTAGAACAGAAAGGTTCTGTTCAACACTTCAGGTTGGGACTGTTGCAAAGAACTTTCTCATTCTGTTGTTTTTCAAAAGAAAATTCCTAAAATTCTGGAAACTTGGATAATCAAATATGAAAGAAGGAGAATCCAAAGAGTTCAGATTACTTTCAGCTCATTCTTGTTGTTGTTGTTGTCATCGTCGTCGTTATTCTTTGAGGAGATAAACTAACCAAAGAAATGGGGAGATTTTAATATTTTTTCTTTAACTCATCTTTAGCTTTTTGAAATATAGCACATTTGTAAGGTGGGATGAATTCCGGATTTTCTGAAATAAGGAATAGTAGCTGAAAGCAGGAAGATCATGAGAAATTAAGATAAAATTCTGAAGCAGGTCAAGAGAAAGATAATAGACTCCATGCTTAGACATTAAATCTTACAGCTTCCAAGCTGGCCACCAGGAAGGACAGAGCAGGTTATGAAGCACAGGCCCAAAAGGAACAACGTTCTTTGCTGCAATCAGAGAAAGAGAGTATAGTAATTATGTGCATATGTTTGTGCTTTACAGCATTCTGATACTAATCAGTGTGTATTTCTATATATGTAAATACCAGATCAATGGAAAACCCTCCATGTGTGTATTTAGCTTCATGTACCTCTTTAGTTAGATACATAGGTAAATTGAAGCTAATTCAATATGAATGAGAATCCAAGTTAAAGTAACATGGATCAAAAACTGGCTGCCATCGGTTTGGAATTCAAGCACTCATGCTTACAAGTTCTAGAATTTTTCTCACTCTGTTATTGAAATTGGGAGTTGATCCAAAGCATAAACACTAAAGGACTGAATTACTGCAACATGATCTACTCAGAGATACTCCTGAGGCCACCCAGAAAGTCCTGTTCACATAAGAATCAGCCCCCTTAGGAACCAATGTGTCCCAAATGGCTCATGTGAGCAGGGTGACCCACCCTGGCTACCTTCTTCCTGAGGACAATTTGAGGTTTGGACTCCAGCACCAGAGGATCCACTTTAGGCTAATGTGTTGGAACAGTGCTCTGAGAATCTGCAGAGACAGGACTATGCAAACTCCTACATCTTCTTAAGCTCCTGTGTTCTGTCCTCTTCCCTTGATAAAATAGTTTGGTGATCTGATGTCTAATTTTCTTTTTTCACCTAGGATATTCTGGGTGTTTTTTTTTTTGTTTCCTCCCCATACACATTTCTGCAATGATCAAATTCATAATGAGAATATAAACCAGAACACTCAGAAAGAGATGTTTCCCACCAGCCACTCCTCCATTAGAACCCCAGGAAATTACACTTGTGCACTGAGAGTGAAGACCATTTAGTAGAATGTGCAGGATTTGGGATGGCTGAGTTCGTGCACTGACTGGTTGAGATGATTTGGCGATTCCATTGCACCTTGAGTGTAGTTTCTTTGACTTTATTTCAGGGGATTGAGCTCATTAGTTTTGTCAGTTACATTGGAAGTGTGTGCACAAAACCTGTTTTACATTGTGGGTAGGCCTCAGGAAATAGTCCTTCATGACTCTTATTTGGAAAACAATTTTGAAAATTTAACACAAAATGTGTGCCATATTTATTTAACGCCATAATGATTAGTCTGAAAATAAACATGGATTTTTATAAATGCATTCTTTTCCATAGTGTAATGTAACAGCAAAAGGACATCATCCCCTTTTTCTCTACCCTTCTCCATTCCCTCAAATATCATCACACTTTTATTAAAAGATTTGGAGGAAATGTGAACTTTGTTGGTTTATAAAATAGGTTTTCATTTTGAAATAAAGTAGACCAATAGGATTTTTAAAAATTCAACTATTTAAATATATATAAATTTGTTAACATAATCAGCATCATGATATTTTAGTGACAACAATTGACTTGATAAATAAAAATTCTTTGGTGAGGTAGCTACTATCATTTATGAATATGACTTAGCTTATAGAATGCCTTCACCTTTTCAAGGATTTTACTCTCTTTCTTGACTTGAATTCATACTATAAAGGAAGAAACAAGACATTGAGGAAAGAACTGGGGCTTTGGAATTTAGTGATTCAACTTACTTCGCTATAATTTCCTGATTGGAAAAAACACAGGGAACTTGAATTGTTTCTAAATTAGAAATAATATAGTAAAATGTCTAACATAGTACGTGGCTTATGGTGCTTGAACTTGTAGGTTCTCAATAACTGGTAGTATTCTTTAGTTATTGCTTTCCATCACATTTTCTACAAACCACTTACATATATGCTTACAAAAGATTTGTGTGTGTTCCTTTGATAAGGAATATTTACCCAATGTTCTCATTGTTATCTGTTATTTTTAGTTCTTTTATTGAAATCTCTTTGACATATAAAACTTGCATATATTAAAGATGGACAACATGTTTTAGAGGTATGTGTACATTGCAAAATGATCACCACAACCAAGCTAAAGAACTTCTCTATCACTTCTACACAGTTACACTTGTGCATGTGTGTGCGTGTGTCTGTAAGCATTAGAGTGTGTGTGGTAGAAGATTCAATTTAAGATCTATCATTTTAGTGAATTCTGAGTAAATAACATAGTATTGTTAACTAACATCATCATGCTTTACATTAGAATCCCAGAACTTATTCATTTTATAACAAAGTTTATACCCTTTGACCAATATCTCCTTAATTTACCAACCTGACCTCCCACTCCCTGGCAACCACCATTCTACTCTGTTTCTATGAGTTCAACTTTGTTAGATTTCTAAGATAATAACACCTCAGTGAGACCATGTAGGACATATCTTTCTATGTCTGGTTTATTTCACTTAGTATAATGTCCCCCAGGTTTACTCATGTTGTTGCCAATGACAGACTTTTCTTCTTTTTTAAGACTGAATAATGTTCCATACTAAATATATATCATGTTTTCTTACCCATTCATCTGTTGATGTACACTTAGATTGTTTCCATACTTTGGCTAATATGAATGATGCTGAAATGACCATGGGAGTGCAGAATCTTGCCCAGATCCAGATTTCATTTCCTTGGAATATGCAGCCAAAAGCAATGTTCTCAGTGTCATTTGCCACTCCAGTCTGACTGAAGAGGATAGAGTCTACTAGCTTATAATGCTAGAGACAGCAAAATCTATTTGCAGGGTGGACAATTATCTTCTTTTCATGGGGCTGTTGGCCCTGCCCTGCGAATAGCAAAGGGACTCAGCAGCAAGTATAATGTAGGAAGCAGCTTTAACATTCCAAGGTGATTTAAAAAAACACAAAATCAGAAAAAAATAGTTCAAAAAGATGTCAGAAATAATATTAAACGTCGATAAGACTGGTTATTATTTTTTATTTTATTCATGACGCATTTTGTGAACACATCTAATGAGTATGCATTGACTCACATTCTCCATTCATTACCAGGATTTATTGACCCTAGAAATTAGTATTGACTGGGGCAAAACAGCCACTGACTTTTCTTGCAGGCCAATAAATCTGGTGATGGAGGAACACCAAACCAGGAGTCAGTACATTTTTTTCTTGGTTGTTGCTTTTTTCCTTGACTCTAGGAAGAATGTCAGTGCAGCTGCCTGCTTCCAGTGGGCCTATCATGTTTTTAAAAAATTTAGTAGCTGGCCATTTAGAATCTGTTTCCAATTTACATTGTGTACTAATAGGGCCTGAATATAAAATTTCCTTCAGATGTATTAATATGTGTAGGTATAATGAAGTCAAAGCATATTTATCATAGTTAAATTTCATAAATAATGCCAGAAGAAAGAAAAAGAAAAAAAATGGTAAATTTAACACATGTGACAATAGCTAGAAATTTTACACAATTTAATTATGCATTTCAAAGGATATACCTGAGATTTAATCAAGTCACCTCATCTTTCTGGACTTCAGTTCTTTCTTCTGTAAAATGAAGTGTTTGAATTTGTCTTTGAGGTTTCTGTTAGAAATAAGATCCAAAACAGTGTGAAGGCCTTTCAAAAGCTAGAATTTGTGGGTATGGGTTGTTCTCTCAATCTGAACCCCACGGAGAAACTATTCAAGATCTGGGAACAAGAACTAACAAAGAATTGCGGCACATCCCTTGCTCTCTCACTCTCTCTATTTTTTTTCAGAACTATTTGTTTTGTATAAAAATGATTATTGGGACCTTCTTGATTTAAGAAAAAATGGAGTGGTAGAAGTATAAGATTTGAAGTTTAAAGGTCTGGTTTTGGAGCCTACATCTGTCCTGAGCATGTGGTTTGTTGTGTGCAAGTGCATGTGTGTGCGGAAGGTGTGTGAGAATTAAAAATAATGTGCACCTTTGGTGTCTGGATCATTAGCACCTTTGGTGTCTGGATCATTTCTCAAGTACTCAGTTGCCATGGTGTTTTTCAGAGTTACATGTTTCTTATGGAGAGACAGCACATTTAGAGAAATCAGGTGGTCTGCCCAAAAGTGAATAGCTGGGCTGTCATTTGAATTCATACTGCTCTTACTTCAAGGATGATGCTCTGGATGGTTACTCAGATTCTCTGAACTCCTGCTCACTGCAGGTGAACAGCCCCAGCTCAAGGAGAGAAGCCATGGGAAGACTGCATTGCCTACAGAGTCCATCAGCTGTGTTAACTGTATCTGGTGATTATAGTGATGATCATCTCATCCTAGGCACCACCATTTAGAAAATATTTCCCAATAAGTGGCCATCATGTGTAACACAGAACTTAAAATTGTAAGTAAATCTGGAACCCAAGTAGGTTTTCAAAAAATGCTTAGGAAATCCTTCTGGCAAAAATGTCAAGTATGTGGAATATGTAGAAAAATATGGTTCTTGGCCTTTTCCTCCACTTAGTGATGCCCCATCTTCTCTCCCTCACACAGATGCTCAGACCTTTCCAGCTCTCAGATTACTCCAAAATCCACATAAGTTTACATTTATAACAGTTGGAAGGCAACAAGGGTTCATGATATGGGTTTTATATTCAGAAAGATTTGGATTCAAATCCCAACTTTGCTGCTTATCAGCTGTTAAGTTTAAGAAATAGTATTATGAAGAGACTTTTGGTTTTTTTCCATTGGATATTTTCCCCTGCTTTTAGGAGATTGATTGACCATATAGTTGTAGGTCCATTTCTGGGTTTTCTATGCTGTTCTGATGTGTATCTGATTGATGTCTCTGTTTTTGTGCCTGTATCATGCTGGCTTGATGACTACAGCTTTGTAATATAGCTTCAAGTCTAAAATGGTAATGCCTCCAGCTTCACTTTTCTTTTTCTGAATTGCTTTGGCTGTTTGGAATCTTTTGTGGTTCCATACAAATTAGGATTGTTGTTCTAGCTCTGTGAAAAATGCTAGTGGTATTTGGACAGGGATTTCATTAAATGTGTAGATTGCTTTGGGTAGCATAGACTGTTTAACACTGTTTGTTCTTCCAATCCATGAGCATGGAATGTTTTTCCATTTCTTTGTATCTTCTTTATTTTCCTTTATAAGTGTTCTATAGTTTTTGGGGTATAGATCTTTTATTTCTTTGGTTTGATTTATTCCTATACATCTTATGGTTTTTGGTGCAATTGTAAATGGGATTGATTCCTTATATTTTTGTCTACTTCATTATTGGTATATAGAAATGCAACAGATTTCTGTACATTGATTTTATATCCTGTAACTTTGCTGACTTCATGTATTAGTTCTGGCAATTTTTTGTGGAGTCTTTTGGGTTTTCTACACAAAATATCAGGTTGTCTACTAATAGTGAAAGTTTGGGTTCTTCCTTGCCAATTTGGATGCCTTTTATTTCCTTTTTATTGTCTGATTGCTGAGACTAAGATTTCCAATACTATGTTAAATAGTAATGGTGAAAGTGGATACCCCTGTTTTGTTCCTGACTATAGAGGACAAGTTTTTCCTTTTCAGTTTTTCTCCATTGAGGATGATTGTTAGCTGTGAGTTTTTTGTAATGGTGAAGGGAAAACTGGACAGCAACAATGCAGAAGAATGAAACTGGACCACTCTCATATACCATACACAAAAATAAATTCAAAATAAATGAAAGGCCTAAATGTGAGACAGGAAAACATCAGAATCCTAGAGGAGAACACAGGCAGCAACCTCTTTGACCTCAACCTTAGCAACTTCTTACTGATGTGTTGCCGGAGGCAAGGGAAACAAAAGCAAAAATGAGCTATTGGGACCTCATCAAGATAAAAATCTTCTGCACAGTGAAGGAAACAATCAACAAAACTAAAAGACAGCCTATGGAATGGGAGAAGATATTTGCAAATGACATATCTGATTAAGGATTAGTATCTAAAATCTATAAAGATCTTATCAAACTCAACATTCAAACAATAAACAATCCAGTTAAGAAATGGGCAGAAGACATGAATGAATGGAAATTTTTCCAAAGAAGACATCAAGATGCCTAACAGACACATGAAAAGATGTTCAACATTACTTACCATCAGGAAAATACAAATCAAAACCATGATGAGATATCACCTCACACTTGTCAGAATGGTTAAAATTAACAACACAAAGCCCAAAAAATGTTGATGATAAAGTGGAATCCTCCTGCGCTGCTTGTGGAAATGTAAACTGGTGCAGCCACTCTGGAGAACAGTATAGACGTTCCTCAAAAAGTTAAAAATAGAACTACACTATCATCCAGCAATTGCACTACTAGGTGTTTACCCAAAGGATACAAAAATACAGAGTCGAAGGGGTACATGCACCTTGATGTTTATAGCAGCATTATCAACAATAGCCAAACTATGGAGAGAGCCCAAATGTCCACTGACTGATGAATGGATATGGAAGATGTGGTGTGTATACAGTATATATATATATGCAATATACATACGTATATATATGCAATGATATGGATGGAGCTAGAGTGTACTATGTTAAAGTGAAAGAAGTCAGTCAGAGAAAGACAAATGCCATATGATTTCACTCATATGTGGAATTTAGGAAACAAAACAGATGGACATATGGGAAGGGAGGGAAAAGAGAGAGAGGGAAACAGATCATAAAGGACTCTTAAAGATAGAGAACAAACTGAGGTTTTATGGAGGGAGGTTGGTGGGGGATGGGGGATGAGTGAGGGGCATTAAGGAAGGTACTTGTTGGGATGAGTGCTGGGTGTTGTATGTAAGTGATGAATCACTGAATTCTACTCCTGAAACCAATATTGTACTATATGCTAACTAACTAGAATTTAAATAAAAATTTGTCCTCCCCTAGATAATGGGGATAATAATAAGACCAAGCACGTGTGGTTGCTGAAAGGATAATTAGGCTGTGGCCTGTGAAGCATAATGAGCAGTGTCTGGCTCACTTACATTCCAGAGAAATGTTGGTTACTATTGCAGCCATTCCCCTCTATGCAGTCTTACTTTTCATGGTGTTAGTTACCCACAGTCAACCATAGTCTAGAAGCAGTTGATCGTCTTCCTGACCTATTGGGAGAAGGCCAATAGTAGCCTAGTGTTGTGTAACATGCCTGTGCCATTCCCCTCACTTCATCTCATCATAGGGGCTCTTATCTAACATCATCACGAGAAGAAGGGGGAGTACAATAATATAAAGTATTTTGAGAGAGAGATAGAGAACCATGTTCACATGACTTTTTTGTTATAATTGTTCTATTTTTATTGTCAATTCTTGTTCATCTCTTACTGTGTCTACTTTATGAATCAAACCTAATCATAGTTCTGTACGTACAGTGGGGGAAAAGCATAGTATCTGTAGAGTATGGTACTATTCGTGATTTCATGCATCCACTGGTGGTCTTGGAAATGTATTCTCCATAGAAATGGGGGACTACTATAGTAACAGCTTAAAAGAGTCACCAAATCATAGTAAGAAGTACAGCCTTCACAGGTGATCAAATTCAAGTGTAAAGGCAGATTTGAGTTACATTATATTAATGTGAGATGTTATAAAATGTCTTCGCTCTTTGCCTGTAATGGCTCCTCATAGACATTTACTATTGTCTAGAGGCAGTGCTTACACTTGTCCTGATGATTTCTCCTTTGTACTAGTACCAATAAAAAGCTCCCAATACAAAGGAGAATTGAGCCCTCCACCTGGTCATATCAGTTTTGCAAAATTACTTATCTTGAGACCTTTTCTATAACTAGAACGTTCCCTGAGGTCCCTGGTTATGCACAAGGCTGGGACTCTTTGTCTTTACAATAGCCACACTGTTAGTGAAACATTGTGGCCAAAAAGTCATGAGATATAGGGAATGAATGGTGGTCTTGGATATCTGGTGCTAGTCCTGGCTCTATGGGTGAACTTGTGGGGCCATGAGTGACAGATTTAATTAGCAAGGACCTCAGGTTCCTCATCTATGAATCAGGCAATGATGATTATGTTACAAGGACATTCTGGTAAGCGAGTGATATCTTCTAATCATAGATCTATGTAGGAAGTACATACAGGAGCTTGCCTTCCTTCTACTTTCATCCCCTTTTATCTAGTCTCTGTCTTCATCCTTCCTTTCCTCCATTCCTCCCTTTATTCAGTCCTTTCCTGCCTATTGCCACCTGTCCTCAGACTATCAGCCTCCCCTTCTGTAACATCTCAAAAGACCCTTTGCCTTCTATGGTGGAGCACCAACCACAGGGTAATATGATTGCTTGTTTAATTGTCCGGTTTCTTGCAGGCACTATATGCTCCACCAGGACAAGGCTTCTACTTTAGTTGCTGAATTGTATATCACTGTCACCCAGCATGGGCCTCATGCAGAGTAGATATTCAGCTGCTATTTGTTATGCCAAGTTCTGTGATGGGCACTGGAAAAAAAAATAGTAAACAAGGCCTAGTGATTAGTCTTCATGAGCTCACATCCACTGACTACAGATGGCATTGCTGAGTGATTCTTTACTCAATCATTGATTCATTCCACAGTCATTTCATAAGCATCTATTATATGCCAGGTGCCAACTGGGAGATACAGGGGTGGACAATACAGATGCTTTCTTAGCTCTCAGGGATTTATATTCCAGTGGGAAGAGACTGACCGTGAACAAAGGCATGAACAAGATGTCCCCAGACCATTGCTGTGAAGGTGACTTAATAGAAAAATAGATGGACAATGGTGGTTTTTAGGGGTTATGTCATATCATGGGCTTCAGGAAAGCTTCTCTGAGGAGGTGATGTTCCACCAGAGAACTGATGACAAGGTGGGTCAGTAAAGAATGCTATAAGGGAAATACATGCTCTGCAGAAGGGACACCATATATATGAGTCTCAAGCCAGCAAAAAATTAGAGCTCCTGGATATATCTCCTCATCTGGTCTCTGTTAGGTTGTCTGTGCTCAATGACACCACTGTGGATGGGTTCTACGAGCACCCAGCCCAGTAATTTAAATGCACGAGAAAAACATAAATGCAGGAGACCTCTACAAAACAAAAGAAGACAAAACCAAATACATGTGTGCATCCAAAAAAGCAGGAAAAGGGGTGCCTGGAGCTTCAGCTGGTTAAGCCTCAGACTCTTGGTTTCATCTCAGGTTATGATCTCACGGTTTGTGGTTTCCAGCCCCCCATCAGGCTCTGTGCTGATTGTGCGGTGCCTGCTTGGGATTCTCTCTCTCCCTCTCTTGCTGCCCCTCCCTCCTTCACACTTCACACATTTTGTCTCTCAAAATGAATAAATAAACATTCTTTTAAAAACGCAGGAAGAAAAGAAAACTCTAACATATAGAGGAGATTCCATTTCTGTAAATGAATTTGTTTTAACAAAAGAAATGTTTGCAAGTGCCAGCTTTCCATACTCCACTAGATATCTCTTATATAAAATGAAAGCAGGCTGGGGGGAAAAAAGAAAAGTCAGTTCCCGACTTACTCTCTGAGAAAATGTCTCATGCTATTCGCTCCTGGAAAATGATGGAAGGACACAGATTAGAAGGGACTGAGATTCCACATTCCACAATTTTATAGGAGAAATAGTTCCCAGAGGAAGATTTTCCTAGGCAAACATTCTAGAGGGCGAAGGAAACAGTTTGTGTGCTCTTTTGTTTATAAGCAGATCTCTCTCTTAAAATGTTTTTTTAAAAAAATTAATTTGCGTACTATTTTCCAGAAGGAAAAAATGCTAGTTCTGACACCTTGCTCCTTCATTCCTTTCCCAGAACTCCCACGTTTTTTACTGATGCTGTCATTAGGGAATGCCAGGGAAAAAGCTTAGTGCTTTCTGTGAAAATTGTTTCACTGAGGGGAAGCAAGACAGCTAAGTGATAAGATAATTTAAATGGCAACAGGAACTACACTTAAAGTGGCTGAGGGTATAAATGACAGAAAGAACAGCAATGAGGTTTTGAAGATGTGGTGTGGATGTCTGTTCAGGAGCTCATGGGAAAGGACACACAGAGCGTATTTTGCATTTTTCTATTGGAACAGGAACTTCTTGTGGTTGGAAATAGAGAAGACAGCTACTGAAAATTAACCTTTCAAATAAGAAAAAGGGGAAAGGACTTTTTAAAGGGAAGGGAAAAAGACGAAGCATTTACTGGGTCCCTGTCCTGGGCCGGATACTGTGACTAGTACTTTGCATGTATTTTAATGTATTCCTCACTCAACCCAATAAGGCAGGCATCACTGTTCACTGCTAATGAAGAAAGAAAATCAAACTCCACAAGTATAAGACAGTCATCCAAGCATCATCTTGCCGGCAAGCAGCAAAGCTTTGATTTGAGCTGGGTTTCTTGGACTCCAATTTTCAGGCCATGGCTGGGTGCTTCTGTAATTCTTCCTTAAATACAATAATATAAGGAGCTTAAGGTAGGGGTTTGTAATCATGAAAAAACATTACCATAAAATATAGTTACCTATTTTAAGAAAGAAGGGAAGATACATGGTCTGTGAGGGCTGGAGCCCTGTATAATTAAGTCAGTCTGTATTAATAGAAAACCATTCAAGGAAAAGTTAAGTAAACCAGAGAAACAAAATGCTTGACATTTTGAGATCTCTATTATTATACTGCCATAAGCAGTATTTTGGGGATGTGAGGGTAAAATATGATAATAAAGAGAATTTTCAACTGTGAGGTGAGTATATACATGCACAATCATATTTTAGTTTTAAATATCAGAACAATCAGTTCATACATATTGAGAATATATGTGTCTTTTACACAGATTGGGGTGGTTAGGAGGTTTAGATCAGATTCTTTAGTATATAATAGCTTATAATTCATCAGACTTGTAGTAATTCCATATAGTTCTGTATATGATATATTCTTCTACATTGAGTTAAAAGTACCTTGATAAAACACAATTAAAGTCCCATCATATTTCTTTCTAAACCCTTCAGTTATCTCATTTTATTTAGAATATGAATGACAATTTGCTTTTGACATTGAAAAAACCATTAAAATATAAGCGTGCTTAATGCTATTGCATACTTAGAATAAATATGGTGGCTGAAAAAATAAAATGTAAGCGTTGTCATTTTTAAAAGATTCATATTTTAAAACTACTGTAACTTTAAGAAAAAGTGTGGTTCCTTGTGGTCAGGTTTCTGCATGGTGTGAGGTTTAAGCAATTCTAGTTTAAACCTTTATTAGCAATTAAATAGAAATTCTAATCTTCATTATAATATCTCAAACACATTGAAGGAGTTAAAATTCATAGCCTGCAGCAAACTTATGGCTCAGTTGGTTAAGCGTCTGACTCTTGATTTCAGCTCAGGTCATGATCTCATGGTTCATGGGACTGAGCCCTGCATCAGGCTCTGTGCTGACAGCCTGGAGCCTGTTTGATATTCTCTCCCTCTCTCTCTGCCCCTTTCCTGCTCTCTCTCACTCATATTCTCTCTCACAAAATAAATAAAACCATGTGTTTTTTTTAAAGAATCTTAGTAAAGAGCAAGCAAACGCTGCATGACTTTTGTTTTCCCTCTTAGTGAGGAGGATTGAATATAATCTAGGTTATTTTCAATTGTTAAGCTTGCTATCTTATTTTTACAGCCAGAAGTGACAAAAACTCAAATTCCTCAGTATATATTATTAATAGAAGCATAATGATCATCATGATAGTTATTACCATCACAAACATCGACATCTTTCTTTTCATCATCATTAACAGCATCATGATTATTATTATTCACTTTTAAAAAATTATTTTATGATGTGCCAGCCACTAAATCTTTTGAAGAATTACCTCATGTCCATGGCATGATGAATTCCACAATACTACAGAAACCAAATCCTTCTTTTTCATATGGCTTCAACCTCATGGCCCAAGATGAGTTCACCAGCTTTGATGTCATGTCCACATTGCATCCAACAACAAAGAGGGATAGGAAAAGTAGAAGGTGCAACCCTACTTAAGGTATAACCTGAAAATTGTACATTTCATTTTCTCACATTTAGTTATCCAAATGTCCTGGTTTTTATTATAGAAGAAGAAGGGAAGAGTGGAGATAGCAGGCACCTGGAAGTCACTACTAAAGAGGTCTTGGATCTTGTATTTTTTATATCTCTCTCAGCATGTAGCATAGGCCTTGACATAAAGTTCATATTCAGTAAATCTCATCAATAGAAACAGTAAGCCGTGAGAGATAAGAAAGCCCAGAAGAACTTTTGGCTTCAGAAAGGTTTGATAAAGATGTGAATTCTTTTGCTGGGCTCTGAAGGCTGAGATTTGGGTAAGTGGAGGGGGCATGTAGGTAATTCATGCAGGAGTTTCTTATGAGGAAAGGCAGGGATGTGTGTAAGGGTGTTATATGTGAGTGTCTGTAAAGAGCAGAACCCAACTAAATTCTTCCAGTGGCTCGGAATAGAATAAAATACTGACAAGAAACTCTTCCTGACCAAAGTTGAGTCAAGCTTCTCTGACCCTCTGCTCAACTAGGTATCAGCCTTCAGGCTTCTGTGTCTATCTTCACATTGGCCACTTACAGCAACAATACTGCTAAGCCAGTTTATCAAGAATCCCCGCTCTCTGTACCTGATCACTCTCAATATCTGACTAAATTCCCAGTCTCCTGCCATTCTCTGGGTGATATCTGTTCATCCTGGCCTCCTTCAGTAGGAATCCCATGAGACCTGCTTAACAAGAATTCTCTCCTAGCCCTGGTGTTTCCTCCTGCGAATCCTCCATCTACCTATCGTTCTTACCCAACCTGTTCCTTGGCTACAAATCCCTACCTGTCCTTGCTGCATTTGGATTTGCACCCAGTTTTATCCTGAGGTCTCCTTTCCCCTGGTGCAAGAATAAAAATAAAATCTATTTTATCATTTTAACCGCTATTCAGCTCTGTATGTCTTTGACAGTACTTGGGACTGCCAAGCCTGGAGAATTTCTAAATCCAGACAACAGTGGAACTTTGACTTAATTTGCTAGATATGAAATAGGGAGCTGTATAAATTCTTAACTAAGGGAATGCCATGACCCAAATCACCTCCTAACTTGTGCCCAGAGCAGTATGTAAAATAGATTGAAACAGAAGAAGAAATTCTGTCTTGGTATTCACATATAAACAGATGAAAACCTGAATGAAGTGTTGGCAGAGAGACTAACAAAGCATTTTAAAGGGAAGAACTGACTGAATTTCTAAAATTTTCGTATTAGATATTGAATCTGGAGAACAATGAGCTGTTGAAGATGATATCAAATTGTCTAGTCTTGGAGGTTTGGATAATGACAGTGCTGATTTTAGGAAAGAGGAAGATGGAACAAAAAGACAGATGACGTTGGAAGAAGATAATGGACTTTTTGAAACTGGGATAGGAATTGAACATCTAGTTTTAGGTGTCTGAAACAGAAGTGCAAATGTGAAGTAGAAGGCAGAGATCTGAGTTCTTGAAATTTGATCTGCAGATATGGAGATGGGGCTTCACATTAGTAGGAGAGCTTATTGCCTAACAGCATAATCTTCACTGTCTTTGTACAAGACACAAGTTTGATGAAGAGCTAGAAATCTCCTGGCGACATAGCAAGTACCTAGACTTATTGTCATCTGAACTCCAGCTGATGCTAATAGAGGCACAGTTCCATGGGAGGCCCTCCTACTGCAAGACAAATCACTTCAGTTGCTGAGGAAACTGGATTTACTTTTGTTCTCCTTTGTTTCCAAACTAGTTTTGGAACTCCGGACAGAACTCTGTTTTCATTCCTGGGCTCTACGTGCTATTTTGCAGAGAATCTAAGGGAACTTTTGTATTAGCTACCCTGGACTTAGAGATTTGTTTTCATAGTAAGATGCTGGAAAGGAGTCAATAATGGATTGCAGCGAGCCTGTTTGAATGCATCTTGTAGGAGTTATATTTTCTAATCTATTTAGGTCCAAAGTTGTAATGTTGGACTCATCACTTAAGAGGCAGACAAAATAACCTTTTAAAAATTTTTAAATAGGGACACCTGGGTGGTTCAGTCGGTTAAGCGTCTGACTTCAGCTTAGGTCATGATCTCACGGTTCATGGGTTTGAGCCTGGTGTGGGGCACTGTGCTGACAGCTCGGAGCCTGGAACCTGCTTTGGGTTCTGTGTCTCCCTCTCTCTTTGCCCCTCCCCCGCTCACTCTGTCTCTCTCTGTCTCAAAAATAAACATTAAATTTTTTTTTAAAAATTTAAATATAACTCCTCTGCACAAATATACCCAATGTTCCATTTATATTTTTCTCATGATAAAACAAGTTCTCACTGATAATAAGACTGAGTTATCTGGTCTCAGCTCCTCTCTGACCTCATCTTCTATCTCTACCACTCCTCCTTCAACCTCAAGGCTTCCAGGGACTGTCCCCTTGCATGAAATGTTTTTCCCCCAGGTGCACCAATGGCTTCCTCTCTCCTGGAGGCTGTCAAGTCTCAGTAAGTTCTTCACTGACAACCACATTAAACATGGCAGCCTCACTGTTGCAGGATTTTTTATTTTTACCTCAATGCTCAGGGTTTATTCTCTCACCACTTGGAAGAATAAAGAGGTAGATACAACATAACATGAGCAGCAGGCAAAGTTGATTAGAGCATAAGATAAGATCAGAAAGTAAGACTAGTATGAACGCTCTCTTTACAGAGAAGGGGAAGATGAAGGTGAATGCCCAGGACTCTAGGCAAGGGTCTTTGTTTTAGAAGGTTCTGGTCAGCCCTCCCTTCCCTTCCCCATAGTTCCTTCTCAGGTCCTACCCTTATTGGCTTCATAGCTCTGGGTACTGTGTTGTCCATTCCTGACTGGCTTAATACCATTGTATGAGGGGTGGTCTATCGCCATACCATTCTTTGTGGGTCATATGTTTTATGGTCTACTAATTTTTAGCGAGGTCTTTTGTCAAATTCCTGAGGGAAAGCTGAGGGGGAGTAGGTGGTATCTGTTACATTCTTAGGAGGAACCTTAACACCCAAGGCAGTTTGCTGTGCTCAGACACTCCTAGCATTGTTCCAAAATATGTGTTTTTCCTCACCCAGAGGCCTAAGGCCCTAATCATTCCTTCTCTGCTTACTGAATCCTATCTTTTCCTATCATAACACCACCCCAATCACTTTTTGTTCTCCTCAACCTATGTTATCCCTTTATAGGAGTTACTACAAATGAATGTGCTGTGTCTTTACACACCTAGCCTCATTCCCTCTCAGGGAATTCTCAGGAGAATATAAGCCTTATGAGGGCACAATTTTTTTCTGTTATTGAGACAGGGAAACTGAAGGGACCCCATAAAAGCTTGCTTTTCTGTTGCCTCAGTCTTGCTAGGACCTATACCCCCACCTTACACAGGCTTTTTAGAACAGATAATGTATGTCCTCCTTCTAAAGGTCAAGGAGTTAATGGTTTCTTTGCAGTCTTACAGCACAATAGATAACATCTAAGGAGTAACTTGGTAGAGATGTCATGAATATTTTTCAAGACCACTGACTCACTGAGGCCCCTGGCTCCAGGGCATAAGTGACTTATGGAGAGCACCTAAACACTAGTCTTTGATTTAACCAGTTCCTGGATGCCTGAGAAGACACATGCACTGGACCAAAATCCTCAGTTAAAAACCCCCACCCTCAGGCAAAGAGAAGACTCACTCTTCTTTCCTTTCTGAGTCTCCCAGACACTCTGTCTGTATCTTTACTCTCTCTGTATATTTTCAATAACCTCTGCTCTCACTTCCTTGGAGCTGTCATTTGATTTCTCTCCTGTGGGAAGCCAAGGACACCTATTGGCTAGTCTTATGGGATTCCCCTCTGAGTCCTAGGACCCAGCCAGGCTACATGACTAATATAAACAGTATAAACTGGATTCTAATTAAAAAAAACAGTGGTGCATAATAGATATCAACATATATTTGCTAAATGATTAAATCTGAATGAACAAGTGTTGGGATAAATTTCAGCTCTTTGACTAGATGGCAAATAGTCTAATTTTTTTTGTTAGAATAACCACTGCTTCAAGCCCAAGTTCACAAATGAGCCCTATCCCTTATGCCATCTGTAACATCCCAACCAGAATTGGTAGCTTTCTCCTCTGATCCACTATATCTAATTCTAACATGGCTTACTCTGTGTAATTTGTAGCTGTGTGGACTTGGGGTTGTTACCTACAATGAGCCTGAGTTTCATCATTTGAAAAGTGGATAATACCATTTCTCTCATGCTGTGTGTTAAGTGAAGATAAATGAGGTAACCTAACAATGGTGCTTGGCATGTCCTCTGTGCTGCTCTTCAATAAATGTTGCCTATAATTTTGAGTTTAGTTGCATTCTCTTGAAGAGCAGCATCATGAGTTTGGACACGGGGGAAGGCCTGACTGTCTCTTTCAAGGAGTAGTGATAGCTAATGTTGATATATTGGATGAATTTCTGATTGTATATGTAGAAATGGATCTTGAAATATTTTTTAGTACTGACAATTGCATAGCCTGTATTAAGGCAAGCAGTGTGGGAATATCTGACAGGCACAAGGATCAGAGATTTTATTTCCATCTTAAAAATATTCTCAGCTTTGGCTCTGGTTATTGATAGTTTGGCTTGCTCTCATCCTTCTGAGAGAAGGATGATATGTTAGTTTTTGAGCTTAAAAAGATATTCTAGTGTAACCTTACTTGATTCCCCATTTAAGGCCTGCCAGAACTGAGACTCATATTAACTATAATCATCACCAAACACTACTTTTGAAGCCCTCCCATGGATATGGGGCTGTTCAGGATGCAATAATACACCATATGTCTCCTGAGTTAGTTAGAAAAATGAATTAGAGAAGGTGGGGCAGGAGGTGGGGGGTGTCTCTGACTGAGTAGGTGGGATATGCAAAACCAGAGCAGGTGACAGAGGACCTCTTGAGGAAGACTGAAGACATGCCACACAAAATACAGAAGTGCTTTTTGTTTGTCACCTGATATAACAGTTAGGTCTTGGGGTCAAAGTCTCACAGGATTTTATTGGCTGAGACCTCTGTATCTTTGCTCTATAAGGTATCTCACCAAGACATAATCCTTGTATCAGGTACTTGGTACAAAGGAGGACCTAGCTGAATCTTCAATGGGAAAAACTGAATCCAATCATTCCAGACCAGCAGTCATGAAGTAAGTTGATTAATACTCATGCTCTTAATTTTAGTCAAAAGTACTAGCAAAATTTCCCAGTGACCTTAATTTGTCACCTTTGGTCCAAAGGTACCATGTTTTCTGAGTTCAGGTGGATGGGTGGGAGGTGTATACTTCCTCTTATCCATGGTGTGGCTGATGGAGGTGACCCCAAATTAACAACTGGATGTGGGAGAGCTGCAAGATTCACAGGATCTCCAAATTCACAGGGTCTCCAAATCACACCAAAGGAAACAGAGTATGTTCCATACTATGGACAAGGGTTGTGGCTTTTCACAGTGCAACCATCCTCTGCCCTTTCAAAACCAGAAACCGTTTGTCATGGCTTCTTCTTTCCCAAACTTGTGACAACATAAGTAGTAAACATTTCAATCTTCTTGGTACACTGAAATGTGTACATACTTTTGTAGGTGACTATAAGGTTAACTTTACTCTTTCTGTAAATAAACACTTTTACTTCATCATTTTTCAGTGTTAGGTAATAACAAGTCAAAAAAATAAATAAAAAGCTTCTAAAAACTTGTCTAGGGCAAGATTTAGGCTGATTAAATAAACATGGCTCCTGGTGTCTTGAAATTATGTTTAAATAGAAGATATTGATAAAGAAAAGCATATTGAGAGACCTAAGGCTTTCTCTTCATTCATTTAAGTAAGACATTACGGAGCACTTAATTTGAGGCAGGCACTGTGCAGATGCCTGAAAGTAGCTGACAACTTGGAAAAACAGATGTGCTCACAGAGAAGCAAAGAACAAAACAGAAGGTAACAAGTGCCATATCGGTTTAATAAGCAGTGCAAGAGGGGAAAGCAAAAAAAAAGGAAAAATAGACTTTCACGACATCCAGCCCCTATTTTTTGGTTCCATTCATCACAGTGGTAATTACTTATCCAATGTCTGTTTTTCCTCTAAAATATGAATTCCAGGAAAGTAGAAGTTAGTGTATTTTTTCCCCCTCGGGAGTGTTACTAGCACCTAGTTTTAGGGACAGAATTCCCTAAATTCCCTTCAGCCAGGGTAACATAGGCTTTGGAAACTGACCCAAAGATCCTATTTGATATATTTCTTTTACAGTGAGCACTCAGGGAACCATGGGGCTCATGACTGTTACCTTCACCTGTTGAGCAGATAGACACACAGCCAGAGTCTACAGAGTACTTGGGAGAGGCCAAGAGTCCACAAAAAAATCTCATGGGAAGGCAAATGGAGCTTCTCAAAGCACCATGATGAGATTCTCAGACCGCTCAGGCAGTAGAGATTATAGTGGGATATCGTCATGGGAATAGGTGGTTAAGGATGTTTGCCCTTCCCATGTAGCTTATCCCACTCAGCCTCCTGGTTTGTACAGCTGTGTCCAGAGTGTCAAGCTGAACACTTTGCTGACAGGAAAGGGACTTGTATTCTTTTCCTTCCCTTAGTATTTTCCTATAGGGTCAATCACCACTTACTAGTACCAATCTAGACAATTAAGTGTTCAGTAAGCAGTTTTGGGATGCATGAATATTACGTGGATACATTTTCAGATTGTGGAAATCCTTTACGGATATATTAAATATTTAGAGGATGTGAAAATACAGTGATGACTATTAAAATCTACTCAAACCTCTATAAACAAAGCCAAACTCATACAACATTTCATTTATGTAATTCCAGATACCCTTCTGTGTATACATAGGAACATATATAAAATGCAGAGGAAAAATTCCCCAGGATCATACGGAAGATGTCCTTCCTTTTGAAACATTTTCAGAAAGACATGATATTTGAAAGGATAGGCTAATGCTTGGTTGGAGGTCATAGCTTGCCTTACTGTATTCAAAATGTCCCTGACATTTATTTCTTGATTATTTGATTTCTCAAAGGTTAAGAGAGTTGTATTGAAGCCTCTTACAAGGACAGTGGCACCCAGCTTTTCCCGGTATTTCTGACAATTTCTTGATATTTAGACTAAAAAGGTTGATAATTGTTCACTCTAATATGTGATTGTGTCTTTAATTGTGTGACAATGCTTGGAACTGTTTGCTATTGGTATTGCCAGCCCTACTGTACTTTTGTTTGACTTGCTGAATATTTGTTCATTTTTTATAGTGTTTAATTTTTTAAAAAATGTTTATTATTTATTTTAGAGAGGGAGAGACAGAGTGTGAGTAGGGGAGGGGCAGAGAGAGAGAAGGAGACACAGAGTCCAAAGCAGGCTCCAGGCTCTGAGGTGTCAGCACAGAGCCTGACGCGGGGCTCAAACCCACAAACTGTGAGATCATGACCTGTGCTGAAGTCAGATGCTTAACTGACTGAGCCACCCAGGCATCCCAAACTGTCCTGTAAAGTTTAGATGTATCTTAGGCAGGTATTTTCTTTCCCTCTTAGTTTTCTCACTTATAAAATGGGAACAAAAGTTCTGGGGAATTGTTTTCTGTGAGGATAAAATAAATTGATGTATCTGTAAAGTACCCACACTAGGCCTGGTGGTCAGTAAACAATTATTACCTTGGATGTGGTACTTACGTATTCCATATATTTATCTCAGTATGGGGATTCTTGTCTTTAATAGATCATTTTAATCCTTTTCCTTTATTATTAGAATTGATTTGGTTGGTTTCACGACTTTAATTTATGCTTTACAATTACTATATTCCCTTCGTTTTCTCTCTTCAATACTATGGACCATATTTATTTGCATTTGTTTTGTAGAAGTCTGGAAAAATATACATCCCATTTTAAACTTTTGGTTTAAATGAGGGGTTATTTTTGTGTATTTTAAAATATGT
This sequence comes from Crocuta crocuta, assembly GCF_008692635.1. NCBI lineage: Eukaryota > Metazoa > Chordata > Mammalia > Carnivora > Hyaenidae > Crocuta > Crocuta crocuta. Next base: position 15,280,909 of record NW_027551568.1, on the reverse strand, counting down.
TTTCAGATTCTATTTCTATGATTATCAAAGCGAGGAGACAATTTTTTTCTCTGCCTTCTGTATGAAACAGAATTTAGCATTCTTTCCCACTTTGCTGCTTCTATCATCCAGTTATGTTAATGCAATGTATGAATTTGGATATTTGCTGTTATCGATGATAACCTTTCCATTGTCTCTCAGTAATGGTTTTTGATGTCTGCTTCCTTTCATTAACACTATTTACGATAAGGATCCGATATTATCCCTTACCAGTTTCTGTGCTAACTGCCATCTGTGTTATAAAATACTTTTCCCTGTTATTGAGCTCTTGATTTTGACTCACTTCAGTGTTCGCTAGAGAATGTCTTCAGCTTTTTTTCCCCTGGGTAGCCATGTAGGTGGTTTCTTTTTTCTGAGACTTTGCGTTATTTTAGAATTCCTTTCCTTTGGCTGTATACACCAATGAAAACTTGCAGGGTATAAAAATGTATGGATCACAAACTTTTCTATCATCCTAGTTTTGTGAATGTTTCTTTAGTATATTCTGGTATTTGGTGTTATAGGAAAGTCTGAGGACAGTTCAATTTTGTCCTTTTTACACACATTTTTCTTTATTTTGTGCATTTGTGAGTATCAGGTTTTTATTCTTTATTGTTATAATTAAAATTTCTTCACATGGAATGTCTAGATGTCTTATTCTTTTAATGGCTTGCCTCAAACACTCTAATTTCCTTTGATCTACCATCTTAAGACATATTTTACTTGTTAAAAATTCCTTTTCACACATACCATTGCTTCCTCCTCAGTTCAGCTGTCCTGGTTCCCCCAGAGGTGCTGTACCTCTGCCTAAGGGGCTTTCTCTTTTCTTGCCCTTCATGTCAGTCAGCTCTTCTTCTGTGATCTCAGCCTCATCATCTTACTCTGCCCTATCCCCTTGGAGAGACTCTTCTCATGTCCATTAACTTTTCTATGCAGATTTTTATTTTGACATCTTAGGCTTTGCTTTAATGCTTATTTTATTTTATTTATTTTTTTTTTGAGAGAGAGAGAGAGAGAAAGAGAGAGATAGAGCAAGAGCAGGTGGAGGGACAGAGAAAGGGAGAGAGAGGGAGAGAGAGAATCCCAAGCAAGGCAGAACTTGATGTTGGGCTCGAACTCACAAACCATGAGATCATGACCTAAGCCCAAATCAAGAGTAATGCTTAAGGCTTCACTTTGATGGCATCTTGTATCCCTCTATAGCCCCATGATTTTTGTTCTTTTTTACAGAGGCCATCTTGCTTCTCACTGATGATGCTGCAATAGGTTTTTATTGTTTGTCCTGTACTTAATTCTCTGTCTTGTTAAGGGAATGCCACAGAGCATGCTTTTGGGAACCAGTTCCTCAAATCTCACCTCTTCCCCTCCATCAATATGGTCCAATTGGAAGCGTTCGTCTTCATAGTTCTACCTCCTTTCTTTGTGACCTTCAGCCATCTCCCCGGCTCCATCATTTATGCTATATGGATTTCTGAAAGTCCATGTTTCTGATGAATTACCACTCTTCCTGTACTCCTCTGACAGGGGAAATGCCATCCCATTTTTTTATTTTATGCTTGTCTGATGAGGAGCTAAAACCCCAAGCCAGCCTGCCTTCTCTCTCCCATCTAGAATTCTGTTGAGTCGTCTGTTTTGTTACCCTACAGACCCCTATAAACAAGTGAGCTAAAAGCTAGTGAATGGGTGAGCAATGCAGTCTATTTTTAATTTCTTCCAGGTAAATAGGACTACTCTGGTTTATAAAATACATCATAAACTAGGCTGCCATAGATTTTTCTTAACTTGGGGCCATCTGTCTTAAATTTTGTGAAAATGCTGCTCAGCTTCTGAGAGTAGGTTGTCAGTCAAAATGAGTTTGGGATATTTTTGTGTTTCTGTTTGCGAGCATTCAAATGTTCAGGTTATCTGTGGGCTCCACACTGGGAAGTTGAAACTCCTGCCACAGGGGCTGCCAGCCAAGGTCTATTTGTCAATAGAAACCATTTCTATCAGAGATGGTGGTGGAGGTAGTGAGAGAGCAGGGCGGTTTCATGAACATGGTGGTATTTTAATTTAAGAGAGTTGAGTGATTTATAAAATTGAGAGTCTGAGAAGCAGGAAAGGCATTTCAGACCCTATGTGATTATCTGAGTACTGGTTAAGTACATGAGAAAACAGGAAAGAGGAAAAAATCCCAGGAGATAACTGGAGATATTTGAGGTTTTATAAATCTATGTAATCATAATCATATTGTAAGCTAGAACTTGCTAAGGCAGGATTGGGTCTGAAGTGCTTTAACATGCAAGGATCATCTATTCTGAAGTGTGTGTGTGCAGACTAAATAAAGCAGTTTCAAGCTTATCTATATTCAGCATACTCCAGAGCAATTTGTGGTCTGCGTACCCTCTTAAATAAGGACAAATGCTACTCTGTTTATGTGGTTTGGTCAACAGAATCTTTATAATTAGGTGGATAAGCTATACCCATATCAGCAATTTGAAGTTGCCCTGATGATTTTATTTGAGAATCTGGCTTTCAAAGTATGGCAGTACTCTTACAATTCTTCATATCCTCCCTTTCTATTACATGGCTTTATTGATGACCATTTGCTTCTTGCCACTTGTAAAGGGTTACTTTATTTAAAACTGTGCCTAAAGCATTTTGGTAGTACCAAAATGTCCACTCATTAAAACTGGTGACATTAAGTCATATTGCTTCCATTGAAATGGTTGCTAAGAAAATCATCAGCTTCGGCAATGCCAACTGTATTTCAATGGACAAATTAATCTTTTCTTGAAAGCCTCATCTAATCTCCCTTGTTCAACAGGAAGTTTTCTGCCTTGTAGGCATTTGTGATCTTTTGGCAGAAAAGAAGAAATATGATCTTTATAAGTAGAACTTTAAATGATTTTTTGAGAGTAGGAATGCATAAATGTTCTAAAAATAAGATTGACTCTACTTGAATGCAAGTTTCAAAGGGAATGGATTTATAAAGTATTTATTTCTGATAGAAATACCAGTTGACAGAAAATAAGCACTTTTTTTTTAGAGCAGGCAGAGAAAAGATTGTGAGAATACCATGGAAAACCCTTCATTTATTAAAAGTAACATTTGTATTTTTTCAGACTTCTGACCTTGAACAAAAACCTGTGTATCCAGATTTTCCTACCTATGGTGTGTGTTCATTCTTTCTATCTTACTTGGAAGATCATTATGAAGATTGATGATGGTTTTTCATAAGTTCTGTGTAACTTCTTTTAACAGGAGAGTATGAATATGTTACCCTTCAGTGAAGTTAGCACAAACTGGAGTAGCTCAGCCAGTGATGCCGTCAGCTGTTGCCTCTCGCTACACAGGGAGCTTCAGTGGAAAGAGTTTTGGGTGTGCCTTCTGAGTTTGCAACAATTTCCTGAAGACGATCTTCAAGAGAGTCACTGTTTTTAATTACTCTATGCAATGTGTCTGTCTGCTCTTATTGTTTTTCCCAGGCATTCACAGCCAAAGAAACATATTTGAAGTTGCGTCTCAGTGTGCATGGGACCTTTCCAGCTACACCACACACACAACTGCAAGTGGCAGATGCTTGGCTATCCCGCAGTAATCTCTCCCCAACTCATCATTTCCAGCAAGTGAGCACCAATACCAGGCCAATGGACCAACTGTATTTTAGAATATGATGTCCAGCCTTGACATTTCATGTGAAGCAAAGTTTGAGGGGAGTACCCACTGTTGACTAGGTCATCACGATATGCCTCATAGTCATGTTGAAAGATGCAAATATTATCTCTCTGGAAGCCTGAAGCTTGAGAGTCAATGTAGACAATTCAGCATTAACATGCAGAGGTGAGCAGGAAAGATGTCATTCTTGTATGCTTGGAGTTTCTATCCAAGCTTCTACCCAAGGCAAAAACATGGATAATTTAAAGTATTTGAGTATGATTGGATCCAGGTTTTATAGGAAGACTCAAGCTTATAAAATTTTGCACCCTTTACAAATAAAGGATACAAAATTAACTATGAAAATGAATATTTATTTTGGAAGAGAAAAATAAAGCAAATTGGAAAATCAAAAGAACTGACAAATACCACAAATATAACAAATCCCAGAAAAAGAGCATATTACATTTTTAAAATAACTGCCAAGACAATGCTAACCATCTTTTCATTTTTCTTAATTTTTTTGCTGTATACTCTCTAGGTCCTTCTTTATATGACAATGATTTTGGAAAATTATCAAAAAAATAGGGGCACCCAGGTGGCTGAGTCAACTGAGCATCTGACTCTTGATTTTGGCTCAGGTTATGATCTCACGGGTTCGTGGATTTTAGCCCTACATCTGACTCTGCACAGACAGTGCAGAACCTGTTTGGGATTCTCTCTTTCCATCTCTCTGCCCCTCTCCTGCTTGCTTGCCCTCTTTCTCTCTCTCAAAATAAATAAACTTTCAAAAAAATTTTAAAAATTGACAGACAACTCAAGTTTCCTTTTAGAGTGTTCACGAAAACAATGCTTTTTGCTTAGAGTACTGAAATGAAAGTCATTCTCAGGTCATTGTATTGCTTATATTACTGCCATAGGTTTGGGCTCTACTTACAAGGGTTTTGAGAAATAGTGTTTTGAAAGATTTTTATCACTTGAAATCCACCCTTAACAATGCATGTTACCAATTACGAAGCCTGGGGTAGGTGCAATGAATGGTATACCCCATCTATCAGGGAGATATAAGGGCATCTTTTGGTGTGGGTAAAGGCTGACTCTGGTGATGCAAAATTGAAGAAGGAAGTTGAAGAATAAAAATCCAACAAACAAACCTGAGAAGAAAAATAGAGGAAGAGGAATCATGGGGAAGGAAAAATGAGTCCCATTTTTAGGCTGTGTTGAGCATTTGCCCCAATATCTCATATAATGACAAGGCCTTGAAACAAGTTTTATTTTCCTGATTTTATAAATTGGAAAAATAAGACTCAGAAATGTTCAACAACTTGCTTAGTTTCATACAGTTAGTGCAAGTTGGGCCAGAACTGAAGCCCATGTCTGCCTAATTCAGGTTATTATTCAATAAGCATGTTATGAGCATGCTATATCTGCCATCTTCTAAGGACTGGGGCTATAAGAATAAATAAAGTTTTTTGTGTGTTTTTAATTCAGTCACTGTTTCCCATAGACATACCTACAGAATGAGTAGTTTCTTACCAGGAGGAGAAAGGAGAAAAACAATTCTAAGCAATGTGATATGCATCCACAGAGACAGTATGGTCTCTGTCAGGGAGTAGTATCAGGGATGATTTACCCCAACATTGGTGCTGGGGTTGGTGTTGGCATTTGTACTCTAAGCTGTGCACTATCATATGAAAAATGAAATGCATGATTTGACACGTGCTGGCTTTTAGCACACTTGCCTTTCTTTTTTCCAATTTTCATCTTTGAAGGGGTTGTGTCCCTACTTTGTAAGAAAGACAACATAAACAAAAATCCATTCCAGAGCTTATGGATTTCCGTTGTGTACTCATTCAAATCAGGCTGGATGGTAGATATTGATGCAGGGGGTTGTTAATTCAAATTAATTGTCACCCATCAGTCTGTAGGTATTGGTATAGTTAGCTAAAAGGCACAAAACACTTAGTAGCAGATCATAATCCCAATGCATGTTTTCAACTGATTTAATGATGGAGATGAAGATGGAAGTGAGTGCTGCAATAATGCACATTTAACAATATTTGTTCCACCACTGCAGGCCTTGATTATCTGAAATGGGAGCACAGTAGTATATGGCATTTTGATTTGCACTCTAGGACAAGTAAAATAGTTGCATGTCAACCAGGATGAGATATATAGAATGTGCTAAACCAATCTTGTCATTTAATATCTGATGAATTATGAGTGATCACCCTTCCTGAAATATGTCAGTTTCTTCTGTTAGCACACTAGGTATTGTAGTTATAGCCAGTACAAATTGCTGTCTAAATGTATGTTCAATTTAACAACTGTCTGTTAAAGTTATCAGCACATTCCAGCATCCATTATACAAAAGAACCCCTTCATGCATTAAGGCACAGTGATTATCAAAATGATGCAGGAAAGGGAAATACCCTTTGGTGTACCTTATAAAACTGCACAAGCAATAGTTTGGAAAGTAGGCATTTTTATAGCATGGGAATATATATAGTATAAATTTGATGTGGCAGTAAAAATTTTTTTAAAAAGAGCGAGAGCAAAGAAATAAAAATCTTTCCATATTGTGCATATACTAACCCCTACTCTCTGAAACCATAAAAAGCATAAAACACCCAGCAGGTGTTTTAAAACTTAAATGAAATTAATTGCCAACACATTATTATTAATTTCAAAAATGCTGAAAAGGGAAAATAAAAAGTATGTGTTGACATAATAGTACATGGGATATTTGAAAACAAATATAAAACATAAATGGGTTTGATTGGATGCATTCTGTTCACAAAATAGCAATTAATAGCTTATTTAAGTGTCGGGACTGTTGGACTATTAGGTCGTAGATTATTTAGGAAAGGTAGAGGGTGTGTGTATTGGGACCAATTAGCAAGCAGAACCAGCTGTATAAGTATTTTCCAGAGGAAAAATGTGGTAGGTAGCATGTTAGAATGAGAATACAAATAAAATTCTCTATGTGCTAGGCTTTATAGATACTCCATAGGCATATACTAAAGGAATTCAATTAGAAACTAGAATATATTTCTTAATTTATTCAGCTCTTTTGAATTAAATTAGATACAATTCAGTAATTAGCAAGTACCTGCATGTACCTGGCAGTGCTCTGCATGTTCTGGGAAATGTGATGGTTTCTACCCCTTCTTTCAAACATGTGAACGTAATTATTGCATTTCTCACGATTTCTTAATAATGTGAACATTTATAGGAAGCTACATAGGATGCGGTTGAGAGCTTGGTCTCGAGAATCATGCAAACCTGGGTTCAAATCCTACCTCTGCTACTTTTTCGCCATGTGATATTGGGCAATTTATTTAACCTTTCTATGCATCAGTTATCCTCCTTATAAAATGAAGATAAAAGAATCTAGATCATAGGATTGTAAGGATTAATTAGGACTTAAGTTGTGTTTAGGAAGTTCTCAATAAACAAAATGATTTGTTCACATGTTTGTCTGATGTCCTGGATTGTAGGCCCTTTGAGAATTGCCCATATTGAAGAGATATTTTTATTTATCTTAGAATTTTCCCATCTGACCCAGGGCTTGATGTCTACTGGGCATCTTGCTGTTAACTGTTTGTAGAATGAGAGAATGAAAACACTTAGCAAAACCAATATTCTTACTTACAGTGTATGAATTTTTATCACAGATTTATATCAAAAATGAGATAGATAGATAGATAGATAGATAACTTCTCCAGCACCCAGTCTGGGATATATGAGACAGAAAGAAAACCCAGTTAATCACTGCTGTTATTCCTTGGATCCCAAGGTCCCTAGCTAGTCTGTTTTTTCTCTCCACTTTTCAGAGTCTTGTTATATTTGCTTTATATATAAAATTTTCAGGTTTAGCTGCACTTAATAAAAGGAGAAGGGAAAACTACATCTATTTCATATTTCTGGAGGCACAACTCTTTTGCATAATTACATTTTAACCAGCAGTAGTTAGCAGTAATATCAATGTCCTTAGAGCTTTAGCTAGCCCTGGGTTCAAATTCTGTCTTTATTCCTTAATAGCCGATGACCCCTGGACAGACAATCACTGTATGTCATATTTACTATTCTTAGTGGGAAATTTCTAGGAATAATATATGTCACTATATATAATGTTAAATAAAATATACGGAATGGTATAGTCTCCTAGAGCAAAACACTCATGCAATTGATTGTCAAATATCCACAAAAATTCATCAGAAAAAACTTGTTGATCAAGCAAGTGGGTTTATTAGACCTGCTTCAGAAAGAGAGACCATTGCCTGGTCATGAAGAGGCCTCAGTAGAAGACTCCAGAGGAATGGACTTCATGAATGAAGCATTTTAGCCATGACAGCAAGCATATCTCAACCAGATTTTGGTGGACAACCTAAGACTATAAAAACTGACCTCTCCACAAGCCTACCAGAAAAAGCTGTTGACCAAGGCAAGCTAGAATTTTTAACCTCCTCCAATAAGGGGAAATATCTCTCTGACAGACTTTTCGTAGTGTCCTAAAGTGAGGAGTTCAAAAGAGGGTATTTATAGGATCGAGGATCTGAGATCAAGAGCCTAAAGATAATCTTGCAAGATGAAAGACTGTATTAGGTTCTCCAGAGAAACAGAATCAATAGTAGAAGAGAATTCATTATAGAAAATATATAGAAAAATGTACAGGAAATATTTGTTACAGAAATATAAGAGATTCATTTAGGAATTTGTTCACATGATTATGGAGGTGGAGGAATTCCAGGATCAGCTGTCTGGAAGCTTTGGAACAAGGAAAGCCAATGGTATAATTCAGAGGTCCTAAACATGAGCGGGAGGTAGAGGTGGTGTAAGTAGTGCTTGAGACAGAAAGTCAGAGAATCAAGAACTCCAATGTCCAAGGGACATTGCAGCTCAAGAGGAGAGAAAAAAATTTGCTCTTTCTCCATCTTTTTGTTCTATTTGAGCCCTCAGGGGTTTGGATAATGCCCACCACAAGAGTGAAGGAGATTTTTACTCAGTCTGCTGATTCAAATGCTAATCTTTTTTTTTTTTTTTTTTTAAACAACCTCAGGGACATACCCAGAAATAAAGTTTTACCAGGTGGGCATTCCTTAACCCAGCCAAGGTGATACATAAAAATTAGCCGTCATAGGGACTGATTACAATTGGGCAATGTGCATGAGACAATGGTATAGGATTGTTGAGGAAATATTGCAGGAGATTCTGTTGTTTGATAAGACAACTCTTCGCCCAAATGTGTATGAGAGTAATGGTAAAAGAACTAATAGCCTACATGAGAAAACTATTTTTTTATTATTTATTTTTTTATTTGAGTACAGTTGACACACAGTGTTACTTTAGTTTCAGGTGTACAACTTAGTGGTTTGACAAGTTTTTACATTATGCTATACTTATCACAGGTATAGCTACCATTTGTCCCATTACATTGCTATTGCAATATCATTGGCCACATTCCTTATGCTTTGCTTCTTATTCCCATGACTAACATATTCCATAACTGATGGATTGTATCTCCCTTTCCCCTTCACCCATTATGCTCAACCTCCCAGCCCCCTTTCCCTATGGCAACCCTCAGTGTGTTCTGTGTATTTATGGTTCTGATTATACTTTTTGTTTGTTTATTCATTTTTTAAGACTCCATTTTTGAGTCAGATCATATGGTATTTGTCTTTCTCTTATTTCACTTAGCATAATACTCTAGGTCCATTCATTTGAGGTCAAATGGTATGATCTCATCTTTTTTATGGCCATGTAATATTCCATGATATATACATGTATGTGCATGTGCATGTGTGTGTGTGTATGTTTCCATATCTTGATTATTGTTAATAATGTTGCAATAAACATAGCAGTGCCTATATCTTTTTAGGTTAGTGATTTTGTTTTCTCTGGGTGAATACTTAATAGTAGAGAAAACTCTTTATCCAGAAAATTTTTTGTAAGAATTTTCCAAAACAAAATAGTTATTTGTTGGTTTACAGACTTATTTTCTTGAAGAAGAATTTCATAGAAGAAATAATTATTCATATTGATACAGGAGGCCTCAGTTCTATATCCTGGTAGTCAATTTATGTGAATATAGATAAGTTCAATTTTAAAGTTGTTTAAAGTATAAAGATATTTTCTACTAATAGTAGAGAAGCAAAGTTATAAGAAATGCATACACTTACTAGAATATCACATTTTTCTATTCATACCCAAAGGCCCAACACAAATACCTCCACTTCAATAAGACCTGCTAAATTCTCTGAATTGAAATACATCTTTCTGTTTTTCATAATCTTAACAATTTTTATGTTTCTCTTAAGATAGACATGTATTTTATCAGAAGGTTTTAAATCTTATCATTTTGTCAAAAAAGGAAGATATATTTAAACTTTAGTTATCACTAATACTGACATCAAGGTTTTTCAGTAGAATTACAAGTTCATACCAGGTTTTTAAAAATTTTAGACAGAGAGAGAGGGAGAGAGAGAATTAAAGTGAGCAGGGGAAGGGCAGAGGCAGAGGAGAGAGAATCCTAGGCAGTCTCCACACTCAGTGCAGAAGCTCTCATGGGGTTTGATCCCATGACCCTGGGATTATGACCTGAGCTGAAACCAAGAGTTAAATGCTCAAATGACTGAGCCATCCGGACTGCTTTAAAAACCCTCAGTGCTCTGACTATTCATCCCTGGCCCTTATCCCCAAGCCCCAGCTAATTAATCTTTTGCTATCTTGTTAGGTTGGCCCTTTATGGCATTCAATTGGAATCGTACAGTGTGTAGCCTTTTCTGATTGACTTCTTTCACTTAGTAAGATGCATGTAGTGTCCTCCCCCCCATATTTTTCTGTTTCATAGCTCATTTACCTTAGTCTTAAATTATATTCTATTGTCTAAATATTCTGTTGTCTAAATACACAATAGTTTACTTAATCCATTCACTCCCTGAAGGACATCTTGGTTGTTTCTAAGTTTTGACAGAAATAAAACTACTAACAACATTCATTTTCAGGTTTTTGTTTATAGCTTTATTTTTTGTCAGGCATTTAAATTTCTTTTACAATACTATTAGGACAACACGATTTTCAGAACCTAATGCAGGGCCTAGCAATGAGTAAATAGGCATTAAATTCATGGTTTTTGGATCAATAAAGTTCTCAAAATTTAGCATATTTATATCATAGTTTGTATTTAAGTTATTGTGTGGATTTCTTCCCTAAGTATGAGCTTCCAGAGGGCAGATTGAACTTTCTAGCCAACTGCTTCTCCATTTCTGCTAGTCACCACCTTGTCTCCCACCCCATGACTAAAGACAGAAAATACAGTGAGTGTTGAAGGAACGAAAAAGAAGAGCAATTGTAATGTTTATCAAGATTTTCTTTAGCTTTCATAGTCCATATGATTCACTAAGTAGTATAGGAAAAATGAAAGGTTTTTAAAAATTTCATTGCATTATTGTTCTAAAGCTTATATCCTATAATGAAATACATAGAATATTTTTAGTTTGCTTCAAGGTGATTTTATTTTAGATACTGAGTTATTGAAATATGGTTTCTATAGAAACTGTATAAGTATGCTGACCCTTGAAGATAGACTTGAAAATGCTTATTGTCTTGCAAAAATTTTCACTGTCCTCTCTAACTGCTTTAAAACAGTGAATTTCAGTTTCCTAGATTAAATGTAGTATAATACTAACACTGTAGAACAGAATTTTAAGGACAAATATTCCCTTTTAATCTTCAAAATAACTTACCTCTTGTGATAGAGGTAACATCTGCAAGAGTATCTTGGATTAGTTTGCAACTGCATATAAATTCTTTATTTTAGAGCCAGTAGTTGAGGTCAGTATTAATGCTTTGTTTAAAATTCTGGACTTTATGATCTCATTCTGAGGATATTTTAAAACTCTGCCTAGGTAGGATTTGGGAAACTGTTTATTCTTTTATGAGTCTCTTGCTTAAACCTTATATACATCCCACATCTGTTTATTTTTCCTTTTGTTTGACCGATTTAATTTAATGCCAGATACTAACTGGCAGAAAGTTTGTTTGGGGAAAAGTCAATGTCCATAAAGAATAAAGAGTTTAATATCATAAAATAGCATTTTTACTTTTGGTAAATAAATATGAGCATTTCCTAGTAAATGTTTAAACCTTCTGTTGTGTGGTCAAATTAAGGAAAAGGTCATAAAAATAAGCAAGTGCTGAGGTGCCTGGGTGGCTCAATCAGGTAAGCAACTCTGGATTTCAGTTCAGGTCATGATCTCATGGTTAATGAGATCATGGAGCCTGCTTGGGATTCTCTCTCTCCTCTCTCTCTTCCCTTTCCCCACCTCAAGCACACACACAGTCTCTCAAAATAAAAAAATAAACTTTAAAAAACAAACAAAAAGAAGAAACTCCTTCTATTAAGAAGTAGAAACCATTTTCCACTCTTTAAATCTGGTTTGACCATGTTGACTTGCTTTAGCTAATGTGACAGCAAATGTGGATATGGCTTTATTTTTTTTTTAATATTTTTATTTATTTCTAGGAGAGAGAGAGACAGTGTGAGCAGGGGAGAGTCAGAGAGAGAGAGGGAGACACAGAATCTGAAATAGGCTCCAGGCTCTGAGCTGGCTGTCAGCACAGAGCCCGACGTGGGGCTCGAACCCACCAACTGCGAGATCATGTCCTAAGCGAAATTCGGACGCTTAACCGACTAAGCCACCCAGGCACCCCTGTGGATATGGCTTTTATGCATTCATAGGAAACCCATTCATAGGAAACAAAATAGTAATAATCAAAGTACTATAATTTGTACTAGAAATGAGAGCATTAACTCAAATTAGAAAGTGTTTGGGGGTTCCAGATTTTCTAGAGGTAGAAAGTAGGCTGAGCAAGCTACTTGAGTACTTCTTTTCTAAAGGCGGGGGGGATACTCTGAAGGCAGAGCTGAGAACCATGGTGAAAAATAGACTTGGGAATTCCTTGTAGGAAGCAGATGCCACCTCTAATCAAGAAAAACTTTGTCTCCAGAGTAACGTGACCTGATACCATGTGTGTAGCTAACTTTCACAATTGCTCTGGACCAGTGTCTTCCAGTCTTCCAGTTTCGGAATGAGAGTATCTTGTGTAGCTATTCTGTCCAAAAGCAGTATGCGGGCAAGTCATTTATCATTTTAGTTTACATGTCACTGAATCAATAGCAGATGAATTTTAGAAGCCACATTCATCTTAGACTTAGATACAGATTATAGGAAACTAGATTTTAAGCCTGATGCCAAAATTTGTTGAAATTTCTTTTGGAGTTTTTGGGGAGGATGAGTTACTTTGTAAGTAGAAAGGATGCAAATCACCATGGTCATAGGTTGCACTGTGGTAAATTGAAACCTCAGAAACATTGTAATATTTTTTAGCTCTTCTTATCAAGAGGCAGAGTCTATATCTCCACTCCTGTGAGTTACATTAGCCAATGGGATATTGTGCATTGGGCTTTCCTTATTTGATGCTTTTTAAACAGAGTCACCATAAGGGAAAGCCTATGGTCACTCTGCAAGGTCCTGACAGGCATGCGGTCCAGTCATCCCTTATTTCTCCACACAGAATCCAAGCATGTGAATAAGGTCTCCAGAAACAAGCTGGAAAATGTTCACATTTGTTGCTGATTACTGACTGCAAATAAATGAATGAGTCCAATATTAACAAAAGAGGTGAGATGCATCATTTAGCCCTGACCAAATTGCTGACCTTCAGGATCATGAGAATATAAATCTGATGTTTTAAGACATAATGCTTTGGGGTCTTTTTAAATGTGGTAATAGATAATTGATAAATGAACCAATAATGCAAATCCATTTACTTATACAAGTTTTTTTTTATCATGAACCCATTAGGTGCTGTTTTCTACATTTGACATGAAGTCTTTATCCAATAAGATTGCTAAATTTGATGCTATAATAAAAAAATAACATAAAATTATAAGATCTAACTTATAAGTCAATGTATACTGAGAGTCCAAAAAGAGATGGACTTAATTGCCTGCTTAATATTCATGCTTCTTTCATTTAGCAAAAACACACCAATTTTCACTGGTAAAAAAGTTAGTTGTCCAATGTTAATTACATGAATTTTGTTAGAGCTGATCTTACCCTCCTTTTTGAGATAGAAATATCATCAAATCAGACAGTTGTACTGCTTTCCCAGGATATAATTCAAGGATGAATATGTGGCCTTACTCAACTCATTTTCTGGGAGTCTCAGTTCTGAGACTTTTATTGGAAAAGGGAGGCTTGCTGCTTTTGGGATAGCTGAGATAATGGAATTGCTCGCTGTCACCTTGCTACCAACTTGGAAGATACTGATTTAGTGTGGATTCTAAAGAGAAGAATAAAACTGAAATGGAAAGAATGAAATTGAGTCCTGATGACAACACTTAGATCCTAAATCCACCTTTCTTGAAGCCTGCCTGATTTAGCCTGGGAATTTTTAGTTTTGTGATCCAGCAAATTCCTTGAAGTCTAATAAAGTTGGGTTTCCAAAATTTGCAACCAAAATAGTTCTTGCTAATAACATAGCTTGGCATGAAATTATGTGTTATGTGTTATGTTTGACAGAACCCACTTTCCCAAATTACTTTCCTCCCACTCTATTCTTATCCTTGTGATTGGATTTAATATATTAATAGACCATTGAAAGCTCTTTACACATGCATATGGACCACCTTTCCTATACAGTATTCCTGTGGGCAGCACCTCCATTCACTCCAGATTTGTTTGCATGAAGTTTGACAAGAACTACCATCTTCCTAATGGAAGAATCTATACTCTTTTGACATTATGTATCAAATTAATAAAAATATATTTATCTCTAGACTTGTATAAAAAAGATAAATGAATTTTTATTTTTTAAAGTAAGATGCAGTTTTGCATTCATCATAACTAATCCTGATTTTTCTTGGTATCAAGTAAATTATTCAATATAATGTACTATTCTACCAGACAGATTTAATGTAAGAAAGAGAAATCTCTCCAGGTATACCTAGCAAATTGAATTAGGCACTTAGAAAATAGTTCAAAGACTAGAGGAGTAAATTTTAGAAAACCACAGTGGACTTCTGGTGTTAGGGTCATATTACTGTGGCTGTGACACAAACAATAGGGAGAAGGTTTTCTTCCTTCCAGAAGGACTGCTACCATTACAAGTGCTTCACTCACTAGACACAGGAATATAGAATATACCACCTGGAAAAATCCCTTCGCCTGTTTGTTGAATTTTATTTGAAAAGAAGGTTTTTCCTTATTTCTATCTTCCCCGAATCCTATAAGTGCAACTCACTAATAGAATCCCAAATGCATCTGAGTCCTTAACTACATGGTATTCGGGAAAATGTAATCTTTGACTTCCAACCACTGTGATAGAAAGGTATAATATGGAAGAAGCTGGGAGTGGACAAATATAGTTAAAGTAATTTTTCTATAGAGTTCTAGGTTAGGACAGGGATATATATATTCACATATACACGCACATGCTCTCTCTCTCTCTCTCTCTCTCACACACACACACACACACACACACACACACATAGAGTTATTGTAAGGAATTAGCTCACATGATTATGGAGGTTGACAAGTCCATAATCTTCAGTGTGGGCTGGCAGCCTAGAGACTCAGGAGAGCTGGTGGTGCAGGTGAACCCTGAAGGAAGTCTACTGAAAAATTCTTTCTTGCTCAGGAAGACTGGTTGTTTGTTCTCTTCAGGCCTTCAACTGATTAGATGCAGCCTGCTCCCATATTATGGAGAGGAATCTGATTTACCTAAAGCTCACTGATTTAAACGTCAATCTTATCCAAACACACTTTCCTGATTGACACATAAAATTTACTGTCATATTCTCTAAACTTAGTCATCAAGAAAAGATGATGGTTCTGTTCTTTTCATTGTTGAAGGTATCACTTCAAAATATAGACAAGCCAGACCTATGCTATCTAATACAGTAGCCACCAGCTATATGTAGCTATTAAGCAATAAGCATATGGGCAGTCTAAATTGAGATGTGGCTTTAAAGACATAAAAGTATAAAATATCTCATTAATAATTACATACTGATTATATGTTGAGTTAGATAAAATTATTAAAGTTAATCTCACTTGAATCTTACTTTTTTAATGTGGCTACTAAAGTGGCTCTCATTATCTCCACTGGACAGTGCTAGGTTAGTCTATGGAAATAAGAAAAACGAAAGACCCAACACTTCAGTGGCTTAGTACAAGGACAGTTTGCTTTAAGCTCAGGTGAAAATTATGGTGGACCCTGACAACATCATGGTGACTTTTTACAACAACTATCTCCTATGTGATGACTACTTCAGTACTACAGCTCCACCGTATCAAAATAAGGTCCTCTTAGTCTCTAAGAAGATAACACTGCATCCTCTTATGCTAGCAATTAACTGCTTTACCTCAGAAGTGACATAAATACACTCCTTGCATAAGCAGAACAAGTCATTTGACCTGGTCTAACTGCATTGGGTCTGGGCAATATAGGGAAATTCATAAAATACTTGGTGAGCATTATTGCTTTTGCCAAAGTCTTCCCATCTGCATACAAAATATATATTTGTACTACTTTCCATAACTACTTCTCCAAAAGAAGACTACCCAATGTTCTGTTTGGTTACTATATTCAACTCAATTCCAGGATCTCTGGGTAGTAATAGTAGTTCCCATATCCTTTTAAGTGTGGTTCCTCTTGGTCTTGAAGCCTATATACTAGCAAAGTATATTATCCCTCCCCCCTGCCACCACACTGCCAGTATATACTAGGGGAGAAAGGGCAAGACAATAACAATAAACATTCACTTTTGGAAAGGGGAAGAATGGAATATACCCAACAATCACTAATCCATAGCAATGCTACTGCAATAGAAAGAGGTTGATTAGAGCCCTTCCCTGGAAGTGTGGAATGTTCTTTGATTAGTTCCTGATTTTGCAATCTGGGAGGAGCTCCCAAATCCGTCTTCGTTGTGTTATCTGGATCCAAGCTGTGGTCAGTCTTCCCGTTCTGTTCATATCCTTGGCCCCCCTCTGAAAGGAGTTCTGGGGAAAAGACTTCCTTAGGGGAAAGGCCTCTTTTGGTTTCCTTCTGGTGAAAATTTGGCTGTCCAAGTTTATAATTATAAGATTGGAATAAACATGGATTATTTCAGATTATGTTTACAGTTTCATTGTCAGTACAACTTTCTAAAAGTCTTAGTAGGCCTCTTAGCTACTTTTTTTTAAGTTTATTTATTTATTTTGACAGAGAGAGAGAGAGAGAGAAAGTGCAAGTCAGCGAGGGGCAGAGAAGGGGGAAAGAGAGAGAATCCTAAGCAGACTCCACACTGTTAGTGCAGAGCCCAGTGTGGGGTTTGAACCCACTTACTATAAGACCATGATCTAGGCCAAAGTCAGACACTGTAACCAATGAACCAAGGTGCCCCAGCTTCTTGTCTACTTGAATCAAGTCAGTTTCATGGGTCAAGAATCAGGAACACAGTACGTTTTGAGACATAGTTTTCATATTGGCTATATTTCTTCAATTTTCCAATTACAGATCTCTCTCTTTTGATTTACTATGGACCATTTTGAGATTATACAGTTTCTGTGACAAGGCCACACCCTGAATCCAATCTCTGTGTTGAGCTAATTTATATAAATGAAAGATACCATAACTTTAGTCTAATCTTTGACCTGAAATCATTTAATCATTTAATGTCATTTACTGGACCTTGTTGACTCTCATAATCTTCATTCTTACATTTACTGTTTGGAGGTAATAAGCAGATGCCTTTTCCAAACCTTCAAGGCTCTCAATTTCTAAACTTTATCTTTTCCCTTTAATTCTGCCTTTAAACTGATTACTTCTTTCTTGAGTTTACTTTTCTTGTAATAACTTGTCAATAGCAGCCAATAGCAATCAATGCACACTATTGGTGTCCTATTTTCCAGCCTTTTCACATGGATCCACAAATATTTTGAATATTTAATAGTTTTGCCAATTATTTTGTCCCTGTCATAAAACTGATCAATATCCTGCTAAATTCTGATATGAATTTCCTCAATTCTTGCCACCCACTGCTAAATCTATAACAAAGCAGTACTCTTTCTATAGTAACAAAGACATTCCACCTCTCAATACTTAAAAACAAAATTGTTTGCTGCTTGTTCATATAAATTTGTTTCCTCCAGACTCACTGGTCTACTGCTCTCCATGTAGGACAAACTCAGTCAATCACTAAAGCAGAAAGAACAAAACACCAAAAGTTCTTACCCTGTAAATTAAATGTTTGACCCAGATGTGACACAACTGGCTTTGGTCCACACCCCACCAGCCAGGGCTCATTGACCAGAACTAGGCCCCAATCAGTGGCAAGGATGCTGGGAAATACAAGGGAGCCCATCCACGTAATATTTGGAGGATTTATGTCACATCAATATGCCTGTTCACCAGGTGATTGCAATTCTAAGACTGGACCCTAAGGAAATAAAAGAGTTTTATGTAAAATGCATAAATGAGGAGATTCATTTCATGGTTTGTTATAATAATATAACAAAATTTAAAAGACCACAAAAAAGTACAAACAATGTAACAGTCCATAAAAGTAAATATATATTATGACATTCCTTTTTTTAAATAATATTGTGTATCCAATAAAATTGAATTAATAAAGAAGGACGAAAAAAATTTTCCCCCATGTGTGTGTTATATAACACTGTTGACAATGATAATAGTAACATTTAATGGATGACACTAAATGAGTGCATACTGTGTTCCAGACAGTGTTCTAAGAACTTTGTAACTATTGGCTCATTTAAGCCTCAAAAAAAAAATTATATAAGAAGAAATTGAGTCACATAGGGGGAAAACAAACTGAGAAACCATTTACTGGGAGCAGAAATACAAAAGGATATAAGTAACATGTATAAGAAAGAGAAGCCTACTTACTACATGCACTTAGTGGACTAGAAGTTAAGGTCACTAGTGTGAAAATTAAGAAAAGAAAACCTCATTTAGAATGGAGTCAGGAGGCCAGAAGGGGGACAATCATGCTCTACCAGCCTAGTCTAACCTTGCAAATAGATGCTACTCTACTACCCCAGGAAGAGGAAGAACGCTTCTTCTTGCCCAGAAACAGCCCAGCCAATAAGAGACTGCCCCAATTCAGGCAATGAGAAGCTACTATACTTTGAGCTCCCGGTTTACTTCAATGGACTTTTTGCTTATAACAACCCCTGTCATCTCCCCTCTTTCCTCTATAAAAGAGCTTCTTTTCCTTTGTCCTCTGGACTTGCCTAAGGTTTTGCCATAGCTTGCATGTCCCCAGTTGCAATTCTTTGCTATTCTTCAATACAACTTTGTTGTTTTTCTTCTGTTAAAATAACTGACGGTTTTATTTTTAAGGTTAACTGTAGAATTGAAGGAAAATATGAGTTACAGTTTCTGAAGTTATGTCAGTTAATTTTATGTGTTTACTTATGGGTGCCTTCAGAGTTCTCTTTTCTCTCTTATTTTTTTCCCTTTTTATAAAAAACAGAAATTTCCTCCCATATCAAGTTAATGGATTCATTCTTTATCTTTAGTTTTTGTTTTATTTTATCAGGCATAAATAAATGCCTGAGATATGAAGAAGGAACAGTATAAAACCCATTGTTTGTAAGCATATTATCCCTGCATTTTTTTCCAAACTTAATGACAGTATTTAGTCATCACTACCAAATTATACTAAATTTTCTGTATGCTAAATGGAATGGCTAAAAATCATTGTAGTATTTTTTTCAAATATTTATGTTGGGGAATACGCATGTGAAATCGTGATTATTAGATTACTCTTATTCATTATTGAAAGTGACTCTTCAAAGGTAGTTTTGACATAAATTTATTTGACAAATAGATCTATTTTTTTAAATGGACACATTATAGTATGAGTTACCAAGGCCCAGGGCATACATAGATGTTTTTAAAAAAGTATTAAGAGACCCATATTCTTAGTGAGTTTAACAGTGAAATAATATTCTGGTTTCAAGTTAAATAAAATAACCCTGAAATTGTTAAAAAAATAAAGGATGTTTAAAGATCTCATGTAGTTGTGAGGAAATGCAGAAGAAATAGGGACCGCAGGGTAGGTTTGGCTCAATGGTTTAATAAAGATACCAAGGACCCTTTCTCTCTCTTTTTTCTGGTTTCCGATGCCAAAATTATTTTAAGGCAAGTGCCCTCTTGTGGTCCTAAGAGAAGTGGTTTACCTCCTACTGCTATTTCCTTCCTCGTTTGCTCTGGGGAAGAGAACAAGTGTCACTTATGGCAAGTCTTTCATAAAATGGAGGAATCTTCTTTTCCAGAAGCCCCAAGCAAATGTCTTCTCCCATGTGTGGCCCTGAATTAGATCCCTTGCCTGTTCCTGAATAAACCCTTAGGCTAATTGGCTCATCTCTGCCATATTCACCAAAGTAAGAAGGATAGGATTGCTGTGATTGGCTTTGACTCCACAAGCCCCACCCCTGGACCCTGGTTGATTCCTCAAGCTACATGCATGTAACTCAAGATGGAGAGTGGAATCCATTTGGTGGAGTCAATTACAATGTCAACAGGAAATAGGAGCCAGTCTAAAAGAGTCTTCTAACTGACCATCCTCTAATACTCAAAGTCCATATATAATAGGTAACTTGTTTAAATGCCATGCTTTGTTCACCAGAAGGCAGCTAAAGAATTTTAGGAACTTGCTTAAGATCTCGAAAACTCATCCTGGACTTTCCTTGGAAATTAGAATCCATTTCAGAGTTTGGGATTCCATAGTACTCTGAATTTAGCTTAATAATAATGCCCTAACATGATGAGAGATGTGGGTCTGTGTTTCCAGAGTGGGGAGGGAGTCTGAGGAGTCTACACTGGAAATAAAATCCCTTATCTAATAGGAGTTTTGGTGCCATGAGAAGTATAATAAACCCAGTGCAAGTGCTGAAAGAGTAAGGAAAGAAACAGATGGAGATGCCAAATATGTCATTTACCAACTTTGCATTTTCCCCCTAAGGTTGGCTCACAGCCATGTTTATGGAAAATGAGCAGTAATTGACACTAACCATGGTTCTCTCTTGTGACATGGTCTCTGGGTTGGATTATCTCTCTTGAGTATTTAATCATTGAAGTAATGGTCACAATCTAATTCATAAACACTCTTTCAAGATGAATTTAATTCCTCTGTAGCCTCCAAATGATAAGACAGAGAAAGGTGGGGGCTGGGGGAAGGGGAGAAGTGATCCCTAAAGTACCCTTCTGCAAAGGAAATGAAATAAATGGCATCCATATGCTTCCAGACTGGTGTAGATTTTTCAGTCAGAATGCATACTGCTCTAAGAAATTTGGTGGGATACCTCTCTTTATCCCCACTATCAGGAGAGGGTGTTTGGATTGTGGCTATACCCTGGAATTTTTCTGGCTATTCTGCTTTTTGAAGCACCCTGCCTTGAAGATGTAGGTGGAGAAAGGTTTTCTTGTGGATGTTGACCCATGGAAAAGTGGCACCCAGAAGGATGAGAGCTAGTTAAGGAAACCTCAAAGGGATTTTCTGTTATGACAAATATGGGAGACTTTTATTCATATGTACAAGAAATGAACGTTTGGGAGGATCCTAGAAATTCATCTCACTGTACAGAAATATGCCTTGAGAATCTGTACCCAGTGAGTATTCAGAATTATCCTGATGACCATGCACAGCCAGAGAGCAATGTGATGAATGCTTTGTGCAGGAAGCAACCCACTCATTGCCCTTGGAATTCTTACTCAAAAGCTAGTTATGATCTTTCAAAAAAAAGTAAACTATAATAATTGCTTATGTATCTAAAATGGAGTAAAAAATACCTCAGATCATTTGTGTAAATTGTTCTGCAGTGTCAAAGAGCCACCTAATCGTAGCGCCTCAAAATAGCGGAAGCCCATGTCTCATCTCTTCTCCATGACCATCACAGGCTAGCTTGGCAGCTCTGTGCACATCATCCTCACTCAAGAACTCAGGATGCACGAGACTCTTTCTGTTGCAGACTTGCCAAAGGAGAAAAAAAATAAACATGGCAAATGGCACATCGACTCTTAAACTTCAGCCAAGAAATGACAGATAGTCCTTCTGCTCATATTCTATTGGCCAGAACAAGTCACATGAGCCTCTGCCTTCAAGGATACAGAAAAATGCATCCTTCCTGTATTTCCATAAGGGGAACTGGACACCCTTAGGGAACAACACTAATGACCATTCTCCTAAGCAAAATAGCTCCCGCTTACTACAAAGATAAAAATACTCCTGTTTTTTTCCTGGTGAAGAGTCCATAAGGCTCCTACTACTATTCAGTTTATGTGATTTTTTAACTCATAAATTATTAGAAAATACTTGAGACAGAAGTGCTTTACAGCATTTATTCGTTCACTATGGCACCATAATACATAATACCACACACGAATGGCTTAAACAATACAATTTATTCCTTACAGTTCTAGAGGCTGGAAGTTGAAAAGCAACGTGTCAGCAGGGTGGTTCTCTTCTGAAGCCTGTCTTCTTGGCTTGTAGAGGGCTGTCTCACATGGTCTCCTGGTCTGTATGCGTCTGTGTCCTAATCTCCTCTCCTTACAGAGAGACAACATGAATCATACTGAATAGAGCCTGTCCTAATGGCCTCATTTTAATTTAATCACCTCTAATGGCCGTATCTCCAAATATAGTCACATTCTGAAGTGCTGGGGGTGAGGACTTTACCCTTTCTTCAGTATAAATTTTAGAGGACACAATTCAGTCCATAATATGGCATGAATAAAAGTAAAATTAAAAATAAGGAAAAAAAGAATAAAAAACAGACTCAGAGATTTAAGAACATCAGGTAAGTATGTATTTGTGTGTGTGTGTGTGTGTGTGTGTGTGTGTGTGTGTGTAGGGACATATGCCAAAGGAATCTTGAAAAATTTAACAATCAGAGTCTAGGCCATAAGCAATTCAACAAATTTCTTCAACTGGGGAAAAAAGATGACTAGGAGACCACGGTCTATTTCTAAGAGACACTTGCAATAACTAATAAAAAGAGGGAATGTATGGCAAAGAAATGCACTGCTCTCTGTACATCCATGTACTCTTCCAATGAATTTTCCAATCCAGCTTCTTTGAGGGATACTTGTTCTCACTTATGAGCTGGGTGAGCAAGGGAGGTGTCTAGAAAAAAATGTTCCAGACGGAGAAAATGCCAAGTTCCACGGCCTCAAAGAGGAGCTAAGATAAATTTCATATGCTTGCTCTCAGGAAATCTTAAAATTAAAAATGTCCCAAATGTAACATTTCCAAGTTACTGACAAACATTAGTCTTTGAATTTGGGAATGAGAAATTAGAATTTCTGGGAGTTTGTAGGAATTCTCAAAATCATATTTTGTATTTTTCATAGCAGTCTATATGTTTTTAGTAGCAATGAGTGACCATAGAAATAAACAGTAAATATTGTATCTGCAATAGATTTACATTATTTCATGCTTTCTATAAAATAACATTTATATATTACTAAATGTATGACTTACAATTGTTGTTAACCAATATCTTGTGACAAGACTTTCTATTTCAATGGTATCTACAAATCATCTCAACTTGATATACATATCTCATAATAAAAAATGTTAAAGCAGGGAGAACTAACACAAAAATCAATGCAAAAAAACCAATTTAAAATGGAAGACAATATAAAATATTTCATATGTATAAATTATCATTATTAAAATGAAATTTTAAAACACCCAAGACATAAATTGCCCCATTCAATAAAATTGAATCTTTAGATATTTAGATTGATACATAGTGCTTCATATGATGAACTCCTTTCAATTTTAGCAATGAAAGCTTTTGCTTGCTTGCCCTGATTTTTATTTGTTGATGGAATTAATATTGCTTTGCATTATTCAACTGATTTTTGAGCAATTTCTGATTTAATGTTGGAGTTTCCCACAAGAACATTCACATCTCCTTTTCTTGGCATTAATTCTGTTAAAGTGTTTACCGGGAACTGTAGCCTATAGCTAATATTTAAACACTGCAGCAAACATTAATAGGCAGTATTTGAATAATATAACATTCAGATTTCCCATCAAGGTTAACAGCACTACACAGAATTGTGTGTTGAAATTGCTAATCAAAAAACATATTTTGCTTTCTAAATATGTTATTTCTTAGAACAACTCTCATAGGATTTGTATAAAGTGTACAATGCATACAAACTTACTATTATTTCTGTTGGTGAGAATGGCTCACCACTAGCAATGGATGGCCATGAACCCAACTTTCTAACCAGGCACCAGCTAAGAGTGATATTTATCTCCTACTGCCTTATCCCATTTTCTAAAAATGTTGACCTCAGTCTTTGACTGGCATGTTAGTGTCTCCGGGCTTTGCTTTCAAGTCAGTGTTTTTCTTTGGACCAGTACCATTTCTATCTTTCTAGTTAAGCTTTAATTCCCCTCAGAGGAGAATTATAATACCTTTTCTGTTTTCCTGATTTCTTGATAGATATTTCATGAAGTTAAGGATTTGGAAAAACATATGCATTTTGCAATAAAGGTGGAAACGAAGTCCCCCATGGAAACACTATCCAAATGAGAGACGAGAAGTTGTAACTGGATATCAACTCAGCCAATTTTCTCAAGTATGAAAGAAAGAGGCAAGTTACCTAACTCGAATGAAAAAAATGGTAAGATTGGATACATGAAACTTGAATTAGATCTGTGCCTCTCAGAGGAGGGTCCCTCAACAAGCAACATCAGTATCATGTTGAAACTTGTTTAAAATGCAAATACTTGGGCTTCTATACAGACCTACTGAGCAAAAACTCAGAAACCTGAGTTTTTAAAATGCCTCTAAGTGATTCTGAAGTACAAAAAGTTTGGACACATTCATTAAATTATCTTCATTTTGAATGGTTCTCCAGAGAGGAGTTGTTTACTGTCTTCATATTTTATTGATTTAAATTTTCTAAATTTAAAATTTAAATAAATTTTTATATTTAAAATTTCTAAGTAAATAAATCTTCCTTAAATACAGATGCATGAGAAGACAGAGGAAGTAATATCTGTTCATTTCTGCATGCTATCTTATGAAGAAACTAAAATATTTTGGGCTGTTGCCTGTTTGCTGGAAGGCTGAATCTTTCATTAGCTGCTTAATAAAGAATTCCTCAAAAAACAACGTTCATATACAATAATTGTTTCTGAAATGTCACTTGACCAATCATTGTATGTTTTTGGTAACAATACTGTTCTTAAGTAGTTAAATTGAAATGCAACAAACACTTATTACATGATTAAGTGCTGTTGGAAGTGTTACACTGTGTGCAGATATGAACATAGCTTCTGCCTTTAAAACCTGTTATGGAATGGTGTAGTAAAAGGGAAATGTAGATTACCAGCTATAATACAAGACAGAAAGAAATAAGCCTAAAATAGAGGCATGCATTACACACAGAAAAAATGTGTCTGTATATAAATATTATATTGTATATATATGCACACTATTATATATACTGTATTATATACAATCTCATATAGGTTTATTATATATAAAATAATAATTATAATCAAAATATAATTTTATATCATTTATATAATTAAATATATACTTTATATAATTTAGTTAAATATAGATAATAATACATTTATATAATTTATATATTTTAATTAACTCATG